>NC_084991.1:6921040-7221040 GCF_963691925.1 Scomber scombrus
TTACAGTTAAATCTTCCAGTTTGTTTTGACCAGCAGACGGGCTGATTCCAATAAAAACACGCTGTTGGTGCAAACATCAGTTGCTGTACCTTATTAAAATCTTTAACCATATGCATGTGGTTGTGCCCCAGACCCCTGTGCTGTCTGTTAAAGGGGAACTCTGCCGATTTTACGCTTAGTCTTATTTCAAGTATCGGGGCGTACTACTGCATATGGGAAAAAAGTTGTGTAAAGCCAGAGGGAGATGTGCAAAATCTGATGAATTGCCTCAAGTGCTGTTACTTGCTATGTAAGGCAGTTGTTTTTTACAAAGTCAGCAAGTGTTGAATCCAAAATGCCTCTTTACATTTCTCAGATGGTTTGGTGTCAGGATGAAACATTCAGCACCAGCTCACTAGTTTACTCCGTTTTGTGTTAGTAGAGAGAACAGTAGGCAAAATTGCTGCTCTGCACATTTACACCTTCAGCAACGATGGTTATAAGCCCAAAAAATGGAAACTCAATACAGTACATAGTTCTGAATAATAATATATGTATTTTTAAAAGCAGATAACTTGAAAGTGCATGCTGATGTGTAGGCTGTGTAGTAGTTTAATTGACATATTTGAGTGTTTTCAGATTGATCAATTAGTGTAATCCTGACTGTTTAACCTCCATCCTTTCATAAACTGACATTCATACCAGATTGATGATTATTTTCACAGCCTGTTTGATAAGTTCCACTTCACTCTATCAGACAAATGCTGCCTTAAACCTTAAACAAACATAGAATCACTTGTGTTACACAGACACTGATTTTTTCCGCATGGCCGCGAAGCAATAACAGCATCTGTGCAAACAATCTGTTCATCTTCACACTACTTTGAAATCACACACTCTTTTTGTTATTGGCAATGATACGACGATTATCGCTTCTCTAGGCTAATTTTTGTAGATGGCAGATATTGTGGAGGACCCGTTGAGCCTCGCACTGGACCCTGGCCTAGATAAAGGACATCTAAAAACAGGACAGTTAAGTAGGACATCAGTGTATTCACATATTGGTTCGGGTACTATGTGTGCTGATTAGCAAAGCTGCCGAATACGGGGCGAGAAGAGGAAGACGAGGAGTGACGGATAGCAAGAGGAAAAGATCAAGAAGACTTAGTTATGTTTCTAGACGGGGAGGGAAGTGTAGGGAGGATGTAGGAGGAAAGAAAGATCAAAAAATAAGGTGGAGAATGACATCTTTAAAGATTTTTGGAGGCAGGGGGGAAAGATATGAAGAGACACTCAAACAAAACCATGAAGGAGGAATGTTTCAAAACAGATTTTGGGGTTTTTCAGGCAGGTTTGGCTGGTCGGAGGTAAAAGAATGTAACTTGGGAGAAAGTGAAAATATTGTGAGATTGTTTTTTGGGAGAGGGGTGGGCGAGGGAAGACATACAATAGCGAGAGATAATGGAGACGAATGTGAAAGGAAAAGAAAGTAGGACAGATGAGATCATTTTGGAGGCTTTTTGTGAAGAGCTTGAAAGGCGCAGGTAGCGGAGGAATGTGTTGAGGGCCTACAAAAACCTCCTTGCACAAGAGAAACTAAGACAGAGAAGTGTGGTGAGTGAAGTGGAGAAGCGGGAAGTGAAAGGAATCGGCAAGGGTTTTTGAAGCGGAGCAAGAAACGTGTGAGACGTGAGAGATTATTTGGAAGTTGTCAAAGAAGAAAAGTGGGATGAGGATGAGTCATTTCAGGTGTTTATAGAGGGAAAATAACTGGGTTAGGAGGCTCTCATTTATTTATTAAAGCATGAACAATGTGTGCGTAGGAGTTGTCTGTACAAAGGTGCGTGCACCTTTTTGCAGCGAACACCGATGCATCTCAGCTATTCACATCTATCTGCTCGACCACATGCTGCCTCTTACAAAAAACATCCGCAGTGACAAAACATGGTCAACCACATCCCTTCAAGAGTCTCACAAGTTAATGTAGATGTATGTGTTGAGGACAAAAGTCTCATTGAATTTGTCGTCCTGTATTTTCACTGCTTTCTACTACTTTTCTACTACTCCGTAATAACATTTTGTAGCTGCTGAGAACCTAAATATTTCGTGAAAATATTTTCGTAAATGTAAAATTTTCGTAGTACCTTCAATATCATTTAATTTCTACAACTTTCCCAGTAATGTCAACATTACTGTCTAATAACATTGTGTAGCTGCTGAGAACCTAAATATTTCCGTAATTGTAAACATTTCGTACGTACTTTTCGTGACAGTCAATTAAAGAACTGCAGCACATAAAATGGACAGTGGGAACTACCACTTAAGTTTAATTCATAAATAATGAATTCACTTTTTAATTGTTGCATCTTTTTTGAGAGTTATGTTATGTTGTTTTTAATCCGTATTTAAAACCATGTAATTATCTGTATGTTAAAGGTTCCAACTGAACCCAACGCTCACATGAGCCATATTTGGATAAACAGTGACGAGCAGGGTCAGCCCTAGAGGAAAATCCCAAAAAACATTTGAGTTTCTAAAAATAGAGCAGAATTTCCTATAATCGGAGCAAACCTTTTAACCAGATGACCACAGACAGGTTCACGTTCTGGGGCAAAGTGTGCCCTCGGCTTGTGGCTACACCGCAGAGTAATGAAGCAGGACTTTATCAACTGAACTTTGAAAAGAAAAAAATTGAGATTTAAGAAGGAAAAAAGTTTGTTAAAGTGCCAAAGTTTCCCCTGGAATTTAGTCTAATACTTGTGATGAATCATCTTTAATGTAATATTTAGAGAAATATCATGTTTTTGAAATAATTCCACACAGTTAATCATCTTTTCGCTCCGCTTCTCCGCTCGGTGCTTTCACATTTGATGACAGACTGCATGCTTGGCGGCGCTGACACACTGATGACAGAGAGCTGCTCAGCCATGGCTACTCATTAACTGTGTGTGTGTGTGTGTGTGTGTGTGTGTTTGGAGTTGGGGAGTTTGGGAGGGGAGGGGTGCATATGGTTTGTACATCAGTGCATTTGCTCCTGCTGTGCTATGGTAGTGGTGGTAGTTTTACAGCCCTGGAGGAAGTGGCGCGAGCTGGAGTGTTTAATCTTTGGCCTCGGGGGTTACAAGGGTCTGAGAGGAGACGACGGAAGGGAGGGGGCGTGGTAGGTGGCGCGGGTCTAAATATGCTTATTTAAAGTCTTTTAAAGCACAGAAAAGCTTCTATTTCTACCCTGTATTCAATTTAAAGTTGAAGTACAATTTAAAGTGCAAAAACGTTATCACTACTTACTTCCATGACTACAGCTTCTTCCATTACAACAGCAGCTGTTCCCAATAATTTTCTGTCATGCAACCTCCTTACAAATATGCATAGATCTGAGATTGAATAAAATAACATGATTAAAAACATGAACTGCATGTTTCTCATTCATTTCTATTGTGAGGATGAAAAACACATGTTAAACTCTGCCTAAAAAAACATCAACAAAAAAGCAAAAAGCTCACCTGCTATACTGTCAATGAACCTGAGGGCGAGTTAGACTTCTGCTTCTTAACATAGACACTGACATGTTTGCCTGATGAGGACCTCAGTGGTAATTTATTGTTTCCACATGATTAAGATTCCCAGGCCTGTTTTTTTTTTTTTTTTTAATTCGCTGCAGACATTTAGGCTTGTCAGAGCAAGAGAGCCACAGGTGGAACTAATAACATTAACGAGGGCTCAGCTCCACCAATTAATGCGATGCAGCGCAGCAGTTATTCACGTATAAGGGAACATATGTCGACTGATGTGTGACACGTTTAGTTGCACCCTGGGTTTATGCGCACCCTGAGTTTGGGGGTCACTGACTAACTGAATATGTCTGTATGGGTGTAGCATCTGTTCAGTATCTATAAATCATTGTCATTTTAGTCATTTGTAAAGCTTAAATCATTAGTCAAGTAGTTGATTAGGAAAAAGTAATCAATTTAAAGAATTTATGATGTAAAGGTAAAATATTTGCTGCTTCCAGTGTCTCAAATTTGGAGATTTGCCGCCTCTCTATTTTATAGGACTATAAATTCAATATCTTTTGGTTTTAAACGTTGGTGTTTAAGATTTTAAGACATTCCCAATGGCTCTGAGAAATTTTTACGGCATTTTTAAACTATTTTCTGGTTTTATAGACCCGACTGTTAAAGGGTGACTCCGCCAATTTTACACACCAATGTCCGTCTCAAAACTGGGTGTGGAGTGAGAAAGACGTGACATTTCCAGACCTCTGCAGCCCACCCTTCATCTCCGCTTCAGTCTAGCCTACAATATAATACACCTTAATGTCCAACCGAACTGTTCGCAGTTGAGTGGAATTGTGGGTAATGTAGTTGCCAGGTTTTGACAAAAAAGAAGACTGCATGCAGGCGATAACTCTGGTTCTGCTGCATCCTTAATATTAAACAGACTAGATTTTTTAATAAAAGGACAACTTCCATCTGATTTATCCAATAGCATGTGTTACCCTTAAAATATTCAACATGTGTTTCTGTGTTATTTAATGTATTCATGTGTCTCCTCTGTCAGACATCGTGCATGAGAATCTGAAGATGGGTTCAGACGGGGAGAGCGACCAAGCATCAGGAACGTCTTCGGACGAGGTTCAGTCTCCAACCGGCGTCTGCCTGAGGAACCGAGTCCACCGGCGAATCTCCATGGAGGTGAGAGACACACACACACACACACACACACACACACACACACACACACACACGCACACGCGCACACACTGCACAATACCCACAAAAACGGCTTACGAGGCAAGTCTGCATTCCGCCCTTCACCCCTTCTCCCCTCCTACTGGTCTGCTCTTCACCTCCTCCTCCTCTTCTTTCCCTCTCCATCTAAGCCTCATGGGAGATCTAAGTCGGGAGGAGGTTAGAGGGGGGTGAGGAGGGGGGCTTCGTCTCCTAATGGGCTCTCAGTGTCTGGGGTGTCATGATACTGATAGTCCTGCTCCCTAAGGACCACAGCAGTTAGAACTGTGGTGATTTTCTACATGCAGACCACCACAGCCAGCGTGAGACAGCACACTTGGATAGGGGTCTCCTTTGTTCTTCTTTTTAAGGATGTATGTGATCAATTTAAACACCTTCTCAACGTTGGTACATCAATCCTATTTCACTTTCTACCCTCTTCAAAATAAAATGCAGAATAATAAAATTACATGCATGCAAATGAATCTTTTAAATCTCTGGAAACGAGGCACAATCGATACAGAAGACTCATTCATACTAAAAGCTGTGAAGGTTTTCAGCAACCAGAGGAAGCTTTCTTTAAATACTCGCAGGGACAAAGATGATGAATTGTCTACAGTGGCCTTCAGGGATCACTAGATACAGTCGCTTATACAAAGCTCAGCAAATAAAATGTGAAGAAGACAAATAAGAAAAGTCCTCATGATTCTCAGGGTTGTTTTTTTTCCTTCCTGTTACTTTCTAATTTTAAACTGGTTTTTGTGTGAGATAATTTTTTGCTCCGAGCTTTTATTCATTTCCATTCTTCTTGTTGTATTATTTAACAGCAGTGCTTACATAAGCTGAAAAAAGGTGGCAAACCTCTGTGCTGCTTCTAAAAGAATGCTAAACGTTGGCTTTATGTGGCTTTACGCTGCTCTGCATTCAGAATATGTCCTCAATATATCATCTTTATAAATGATCAACCTGAGGGGATGTGTCATGATGATGATGATGATGATGATGATGATCATGATCGTCGGAGCCTGGGGGCTTCCTGCCCCCTGCTGGCAGAGGAGTGAGTCTGACACGACCCACCTTGACAGCATCATTGAGTACAGTTCAGTCTCGCATACACACACGCTGACCTATTTTTCGGTCTGTTGGAGTGTCTGCCTCATTTGTAGGTGCAAACAAAACAAAACAAGAGGAACTCAAGGATGCGGGGAGCTGGTGCGCACACACACACACACACACACACACACACACACACACACACACACACACACACCATACACATACATAAGCTGTGTTACATGAGCACAGAGCTGCTTCTCTTGTGTTTTTTATGATGCTGCTGGAGGTTTTAATGAAGCTTTTGTGTTAAGGAGGTTAAGGGCACAGAGAACATTCATCGACTGGCTTCTATTACCAAACATCAGCTTTCAATCAAGGTTATCCCATTACATAAGCTCATACAACTAAAATGGAGGTCTTGATTGGCTGAAATCCATTTCCATCGTGAACAAGTCTAAGAAATCCTTCAGTCATTTCTCATCGATCAAACAGTTTGATTTAAGGTGTTTTTACCTCATTCGCCAGTGTGATAATTCCCTGTATGATTTGAAATGTATCCTGTCAAACTGTTGGTCAAGTATGTATGGCTTGATATGTATATAAAGAAAACAAACAATTTTACAAATACCTCTACATCACACACACATTCCAGCATTAGTTCTATACTTGTGCAGTCAGTTTTCACAGTGTAGCGTGAGCCCAGTGATTATTTATAATTCTAAACCATTAAATCTTAAACTCAACATCACTTTAAAAGTACTTCACCTCAAAACTAGGGCTTGATTTCCATAATGGCACTTGGATACTCACTAAAATGTGTCAAGTATCAAAAAGCTAGTGCTGATTTATAATCTTTTTTCTGTGATCACATAACTCCTGATTTAAATCATATTTGAGGCTATTTTTGGTAGTTATTGTATGTTTGCTTGTGTTCTGACATCATGAAACATTCAGCTTCTTGTATCAAATGAAAAAAGGGTTCAGAGAACATATTCTTCAAAGATGTACTAAAAGTCAGTTGTGATTATGGCGATAGTAAAGAAAAATGTCAAATGATATTCAGCCATATTCCGAGTTGCCTCCTAAATTTCATCATTGGAAATATAATTCAACTCATTAACTAAACCCAGTGATGACTTTCTGTTATCTTATTTGAACAGATTTATTCATATTTGTGGAATATTGTTAAAAATGTTGTATTTGGAATAATCAGCACTGCTCGCATGAGACTAACAAATTAAGCGACACAGTGCTTCACAAACTGAAGATAACTCTAAGGGAGAAAAATGTGTTACGGTGACATGAAATACTGATTTTTTAATTTTTTTTAGACAGCATATTACATCAGACACAAAGCTGTACAGAGTCACCTTATGTAATAATTCTCCTCACATTTCTTTTATTTGAGCTCTCAGGTGTGATCATTCTGGCAGCTCGTCTGAGCAGCAGCATCACGAGCTACAGTAATGAGATGAGAGAGGCCAAACTTCACAGTGCACAATAACTTCAACCGCGTTTCAAAACCTGATGCAGCGTCTACTCGCGTCATATTTTTACACCACTCGCTCTTTTTTTCCCCCCCATCAGTCAGCATCATGTCAACTGTGGACTCATTTTGATCCCAGAATAGATCACAACAGTAAGATATGAGACGAGTTAGATGACTACACATATGACCTGTAAACATTAATAAACATATACATGATTGTGTGTGTGTGTGTGTTCTCTGTTTACCCGTAGGTGTGTTTTCACAATCGCAATCCGATTCCCGCTCATGTTTTGCCATTGAGCCGCTGTCACCCTTCAGCTGTTATTATTACCCTCCATAAGATGGTGAACAACCTGATCTCAGTCTCCTCTCTCGGGGAGTAGGAGGAGATGAGAGGGAGTTATTTCAGACACCCTCTGTGTGTGTGTGTGGGGGGGTTTGTGGGTGTGTGTGTGGGTGGATGGACTACATTGTCTTGTGCTGCCTGCTGCTGAAACATGCCTCACACTACATATAGACACAGGGGATGTAACAGTGTGTTCTATCACTATGTGTATAATTGGAAGCACGTGTGGTTCATTTACTAGTGTATGTTCAATTTAAGTATGTGTATGAAGAGCTGCATCTTGTCATCTACCTTTTTTGCCCTTTAAAACAAAATCTGTCAAAAATGTGTCACCTGGGGGAAAAAACAACTTTTTGAAAACATCCACTACAGGAATGTCAAAATCCAAGTTTCCCCACAAGCTAAATATCATGTGTGTGTGTTTCTTGTGTTTCAGGACCTCAACAAGCGTCTATCGCTGCCCGCCGACATCCGAATCCCCGACGGCTACCTGGAGAAGCTGCAGCTCAGCAGCCCGCCCTTCGACCAGCCGCTCAGCCGTCGCTCCCGCCGAGCCTCGCTGGTCAGTTTGTGTGTGTGTGTGTGTGTGTGTGTGTGTGTGTGTGTGTGTGTGTGTGTGTGTGTGTGTGTGTGTGTGTGTGTGTGTGTGTGTGTGTGTGTGTGTGTGTGTGTGTGTGTGTGTGTGTGTGTGTGTGTGTGTGTGCGCGCCTTCCTCTGTGCGTGCTGTCTTTTATTGCTTCGCAGACTCCCTCTGTGCCGGTTACCATAGAAACTGGCCCGTGTGAGCCTAGTATGTATTAATCTGGACTCGCAAGCGCTCACCTCCTTCCTTTTTTAACCAATCAGATTAGATCATAACACTCAGCTGCTGTGTGATGATGATGCAGCTTTTGTTCCAGATTATCAGCGAGGAGCAGATTTATGTTTATCACAAAAGCTTTCCAACAAGAACAAGTTATTGAATCATAAGTGTCTTCATAAGTGGACTTTTAACTGAATGTATGCATAATTCTGACTTTTTCCTGTCTTTTCCTCAGTCGGAGATCGGTTTTGGGAAGTTGGAGACGTACATTAAGCTGGACAAGCTGGGAGAGGTGAGACTCGCCCATAATGAAAAGAAATATGTGCTCTTTATCCTCAACTTGTGTTGCATCTGTAATATTAAACCTTTTAAACATTGCGTGTTGCATTCAGGGTACATACGCCACAGTATTTAAAGGACGCAGTAAGCTGACGGACAACCTGGTGGCGCTGAAGGAGATTCGGTTGGAGCACGAGGAGGGAGCGCCATGCACCGCCATCAGAGAAGGTAAGCCACTTCTTTTTTTTCTTTCCACTAACTTTTCACCAACACAGCCAGATAATGATTTGACGAATTAAAATACTTAAAGAATAACCCTAAACCCATATTGGGCATTTCTTGTAATGATCACAGATTGGAGATTGATTTTTTTAGTCTGCTGTCTAAAGGATCGGTCCACCAAAAAAGACCAATGGTTTAGGGTTATAGGGTTAGGGTTACATATTGTAGCTTTTTTGGGGCTTTGGCCTCAATCACCACACAGCGCAAGCGTCTCATTAAAAGGTGCTAAATGTGTTTTTTCTGTCTCCGCAGTGTCGTTACTGAAGGACCTCAAACACGCCAACATTGTGACGTTACACGACATCGTCCACACCGACAAGAGCCTCACGCTTGTGTTCGAGTACCTGGTAAGAGTCTGCTGTTTGTACGTGACAGACACACAACTCTTATTCACTCCTAGTGCCAAACTACACATAAAGGTGAATCTGTCACATGTAATCAGAGGACATTTTGTGTTTTACAATGATATCAGATTATCAACTTTTACTATTTATAAGAAAGTTATTCAAGGACAGCATAGGAGGAAATATTTTCACAAGATAAAAGCAGTGGAAAGTGATCTACAGGAAGGGAATAGAGGAAAGCAGTTGTATAAAACTGGAGTTATCCTTCACGTAGATATGAGGGAACATTTGATGCCTCAATAGGAGGTGAGAGAAGCTCAGCGAGATAAAGAGACGAGGAAAATAATAATAAAATTTTGTGTCATTGTGTCTACTTCCTGTCTGATGCATGGTCTCTTCCTGTAGGATAAGGATCTGAAGCAGTACATGGATGACTGTGGAAACATAATGAGCATGCACAACGTGAAGGTGAGGACAAGCCTCTATTACTGCTGATCTTTTTTATTCTTTACCTTGTTATCTCAGTTCTATCCTCACGCTATTTAACCCCTCTGTTACTGTTTTTTTGCTCTTTTCTACGACTGATAAATACGATGTCACTGATATGAAATAAGGTTCACGAGTGTTTTGTCAGGATGGCCAAATCGCGGCACCTTTTCACGTTACTGGTTTCTGATCACATGAAATATTTTTCCAGGTCTTCCTGTTCCAGATTTTGCGAGGGCTGTCGTATTGTCACAAGAGGAAAGTTCTCCACAGGGACCTGAAGCCCCAGAATCTCCTCATCAATGAGAGAGGAGAGCTCAAACTGGCTGATTTTGGTAAGAGGAGAGAGAGAGGAGGAAGAGGAGCAGGAGTGATCACGTCATCCGTGCAATAACTGTGATGTAGCATAATCCTAATGTGTCTTGATGTCTTTGGTGGATTTCCAGGTCTCGCAAGAGCCAAGTCTGTCCCTACTAAGACTTACTCCAATGAGGTGGTGACCCTGTGGTACCGGCCTCCTGATGTTCTCCTGGGTTCTTCAGAGTATTCAACGCAGATCGACATGTGGTACGATCCTCACAACACTGTACTAATACTTGTTTTATCAACACTACTGCTTAGTACAGACATGATTAATCCATTAGTCAATGACTCCAGCAAAAAATAATGAATAGAAATTGGCAAAACAGTCTGTTCTGGAGCTCTTGATTGTAATTGTACACCATCTTCAGCAGCATCATGAATTATTCACAGAACTGTAGATGTAAAAACTTCTCCTTCACCTTAAACGTGAAACTGAAAATTGAGTCTGACTGATGAATCGGTGAGATCAATATATAGGCCAATATTAACTCAATGCTAATACTCTATATCAATATTGTGTTTACGTCAGCTGATAAATGATAGGAAATTGAAGTACAGAAATGTGAAAGATTCCTTTTATAAGAGTGTTTGTCTACCAAGAGTAGTGACAGTAGTACAGAATACAGAGTAGTTTTTCCACTGTAAAACGTTAGTACATGTACACAATTTAATTACACAATATAGAGCATTTCTTGGTCACAATTGTTAAGAACACTAATTTATGGGAGCCTCATCAAAAATGTCATGTTGTGGGTTGTGTAAAGACAATTAGTATTAGCCATTGTCAGATTTTTTAAAACTCAAATATCAGAATCAGCCTCAGAAATCCTGTGCTGGTTGGGCTCAAATTGAAAAGTATCTTTTGACCTCAGATGAAGTTTGTAAAAGCCTCGGAAAACGTAAGATTGATTACTTTACTGTTTCATATCATACACTATGTGATACTATGTATGTATACAGTACATAAGAATAACTAATAATGCACATTTGTGTTTATTTTTGACTTTTTATCTTATAGTCTAAGCATTTAATCTAATAATCATTTAAAAAAAAATCAAATGCAAGAAAAAGCATTTGCTGCAGCTGTACTCCGGCTTCTACTAATGTAAATTAGGACTGGGCAAAATATCGATATTATATCGATATCATGATATGAGACTAGATATTGTCTTAGATTTTGGATATCATAATATTATTATTAATTTTCTGGTTTTAAAGGCTGAATTACAGTAAAATGATGTCATTTCGTGAACTTTCCAGACTGTTTTAGCTGCTCGATTATTTGCCTTCACCCACTTTGTCATTATATCCACATTACTTATGATTATTTATCAGAAATCTCATTATGTCAATATTTTGTGAAAGCACAGATAGTCATTCCTACAATATTGTTGTGATATTGATATCAAAGTATTTGGTCAAAAATATGGTGATATTTGATGTTATCCATATCTCCCAGACCTAATGTAAATACTGTGTGTGTGTCTGCAGGGGTGTTGGCTGTATATTCTACGAGATGGCTGCAGGTCGGCCGCTGTTCCCCGGTTCCACAGTGGAGGACGAGCTCCACCTCATCTTCAGGTTACTGGGTGAGTAACTCCAGTCAGGTCACATCACCTCAGCGCCACAAACGTGTCACCACACGCAACCTGTTTAACCCGAACATGTCGGCATGTGCTGATTGGCTGTGACTCTGTGACTTCAGGCACGCCGACAGAGGAGAACTGGCCGGGAATCTCCTCCATCGAAGAGTTCAAATCCTATAAGTTCCCCAAATATAAACCACAGCCGTTCATCAACCACGCTCCCAGGTACTGTGGTGTGTATAAGTGTGTGTGTGTGTGTATATGTGGCTCTACATGCTCTAATGTGTTGCATGTAAGTTTTATGCACCCAAGACACGATATCTTTGTGTTTATTAGCAATGTATACAGCAGTGGCATACATTTCTGTGTGTGTGTGTGTGTGTGTGTGCACGCTTCTGTGTGTGAGATAGTGTGTGCGCTTCTGTGTGTGAGATAGTGTGTGTGCCATGGGCAGGAAATCCTGTTGAACATTTCAGAGAGAGTCGTTCACTTCCTTCCTTCCCACGAGCTCCCATATTCCCATCAGGCCGTGCTGCTGGCAGACAATAAACTCTTCCTTTTGTCTCCTTTAGGCTGGACGGCGAAGGCATCGAGCTGCTGCTTTCTTTCCTCAGAGTGAGTGATTATTTCCCTAATACTTCCCAGAACGCACTGCTCCAACACAGGATTTGGAAAGCTTATTTTGCACCTGTTGTTTTGTAGATGTGTTCCTTAGTAATGACAACATACATGAATTTACTTAACTTATATATTATATATATTATTATTATATTAGAGGATTAGTCAGCTCATATTCTACATGTTCTTATTGTGAACAAACTCCATAAAAAGACCAAAAGTAGTAGCATCTATTCATTGATTTTAGCTTATTTGATTAGCTGATATATCTTATTCTTCTGTGGCACAGAGCTCCGTCGTTGTTAAAAACACATCAGTGAGTCACACTGTTGCACCGAGTGACATGTAGCTTCATTATGATGAACACGCACACTGTAGTTTATTTTGACTCAGTCTCACATACACCATCCTGCTGCTGCAAACACTCCACAGACCAGCTAATGAGCAGCTGAAAATAGTCCCCAACAAACACACTATTCACTCTTAATTGAATAACATTTGCTAAAAGCTACAACATCCGGCCGTTTGGGGGAAATTATTTCATTAATTTGACTTGTTGACAACAAAAAGCAGCCTTGTTGTTGAACTTTTGTCCTCTTTTTATCATGCTTTTCTGATAAACACATTAACACTCAAGTCATTTGAGGTTTTATGAAAGTGCTGCCGGAAAATTGTCAGCTCAAAACTATATCAACAATAATAATAATAATAATAATAATGATAATAATTATATATCAATCAACAGCTTAAAAACATTTTTTCAGTTTTTGTGTCTTCCTGTCATTAAAAAATGAAGTGTCTTTCCACCACTGCTGCTGCTGACATTAGTTTGTAAAGTAGCCCCTGCAGTACCAGATACAGACAGCAGGGGGCATAGTACTATCATCACAGTGACACTAGATCAGAGCGTTTCACAAGGAAAAACAACATAAACTCAATAAATACACACAACAACAACAACCCACATGACAGGATGTTTGATTTCAACCTGTTTCTGTCTCTATAGTACGAGTCCAAGAAGAGGATCTCAGCCGAGGAGGCGATGAAACAGTCCTACTTCAGACAGCTCGGGATGAGAGTTCACACACTGCCTGAGAGTGAGCACACACACACACACACACACACACACACACACACAGAGCTGAATAAAACTGACATCTTTCAGCTTTCTTAGGATGTTTGTAGCTTTATATTTTTCAGTATGCAGACTGAAGCTCTCCTCTGTGTTGCAGTTGTATCAATATTCACATTAAAGGAGGTGCAGCTGCAGAGAGACCCCGGCTACAGGAACTCATCATACCCAGAGTCAGGTGGGTGGTGAACACACGCAAACACTTCAGCACGTCTTAGATCATTAGAGAAAGACCTGAATCAGACAGCAGGTAGCATGAGGCCAACAGATGGTTTTAATATAATAATTTATACATAACATAAAACAAATGAGTTATTGGTATTACATTTTCCTTCCAGGTAACGGCAAGATCAACAGGAGGCAGAGCATGCTCTTCTAGTGTTTGATGAAGAGGATGGTCCACTGCCCAACTTCATCATCACTCCCCACCCTGACCAACCTCTGTCGCATGAGCCCACCCCCCGTCGGAGTGACCCCCACTTTACCTGAACACACACACACACACACATTAACACACACACACACACACCCCTCTGAGAGAGTGACTCTGGGTTGAATCTATTTGGAGACTGTGTTTATTTATTTGGGAGTGGGAGGGGGGGTAGAATTTTTTTGCTGCTAAACTACTACTGTCTGTATTTAACACACCGTGTGTGTGTGCGCGTGTGTGTGTGCGTGCGTGCGTGTGTTACAATACGTGGACTCGAGACACCATGCACAGTTGACCAGTCAGTAAATGTTACTGCTGTTTTTCTGCTGACTACAGTTCTCTGGCTTCGTTTGAGTTAGAATTTCACTGATGTTGATGTCAACGCTGTGACCCAAGTTGTTGTTCTTGTTGTCGTGCTTGGAGACCCAACGCTTCAGTTTCTTCAGATTTTTTTTTATAAATATATATATCTATATATAGATATATATATATTCATATATATTTGGAGTTTATGTTATGTTTTTCTTGGAGCTTCCGTGACTGAATTCTACAACATTTCCAGGTTAAGAGGAACTGGGAGGCGAAACAGTCTTTGTTTGAAGAGAAAGCAGTTTCTATGGATTCCCTGTTGTCATTTTTCCGAAAAATTTCAAACTGACACTTCTTGTAGAGGCCCCCGCTGCCTTTAGGGAAGGTGTCCAATCATACTAGAAAAACATGAAACCAACTTTCAGCTCTTTTCTGTTCCATTCTGGCACAGCAACGGGACCAAAACTGAGGAGGGGAAGGGGGGGAGGCAAACGAGCGGGAAGCACAGAAGAAGCTGAACAGGAAGTCACATGACGTCCCACAGGAAGCTAGCAAACCTTCCCTTAAACCCCTCACAACTGCCAGGTCTTCACTGCTTTTTTTTTTTTTTTAAAGAAAAAAAAACATGCAAGCTACACTTTTCTCGCTCTGTGTGCATTTGGAGAGCTCGCTGCAGTAACTCTTTGTTTTTAACTTGCACTTCAGTGTGTGTTTTTTTTTTTTTTTTTTTTTGTAATCAGGGACCCCAGCCTTGACATGGCTGAGTTTACCCAACAGTATTAAGGTGTTTTCTCTGTGTCTGTGACCTTTGACCTCTCCTTGTGAAACAACGGTGTCATCGTGGCATGTTTTTCAGAAAGGGAGGGGTGGGATGGCGAGGGTCAGGGTTTGGGGGAGGGGGATGGGCGGGGCAGGGCACCCTTTTAAAGGTGTTAAAAAGAACATTTCCACTAAGGCGTTGGATCACTGCTCTCTCCAGCGTTTGTACACAAGAAGAAGAAGAAGAAGAAGAAGAAGAAGGAAAAAAAAAGATTTCAAATTGAAATTTTAGATTTAACTGCCCGCTGTGTTGTTTGCAACTGACAGTAATGCTACAGATGAAGCCGGTTGAGAAGTCTCACTTTTAACTGCATGTTTACTGAAGCAAACAGAAGATTTCCTCAAATCACTTCAACACCTCTAACATGTCTGCTGGTGTGCTTTCCTGGTGCGATTTAGCGTCAGTGTACATTTCTCTTTTTCCTGTGGACAACTTGGTAAAGGTAGATGTATGAAGATACTTGCAGCAGCTACTTAACAACACGTGTTATATTATTTACAATCTTAACAATAAGTGTCAGGTTTCTGAGTCTATTATTATGTTGCTCCAACTTTCAACAGTCACACAGGAAGAAATCTATCATTGAAGACGGTTAAAAACCAATTCGTACACTCACAGTAGCAAGAAAAGAGTGTAATGTGTAAAGATCTCTACTAAATAACACCAGGACTGCATCACAGGTTGAACATGTAAGAGCGTGACCAGATCTGAGAGGTATTTTCCTTTTACTGCAGCTCTTTCACTCCAAGTCTCTCAGAAAAATTCAAGTAACAAGGAAATGCCTGGTTACTGTTTTGCTGAGAAACACCAGAGTACTCAGTTTGAACACACTGATTGGGTAAGAAAAGTGCAGTGAGCACTACTAATACTTGACAAACACATGAATAACAGAGACCATTAAGTGTCTACACATTAACTTGATCATCGTTTGCAGCAAATAGTGTAATAATCCTTTAAATGTGGATCAAACTATTTTTCAGAAATGATCAATGCAGAGTGTCACAACAGGATTAAGACTGTAAACTGTTTACATTTCAAATAATGTCACAAATATTGTGTTCACAGGAAAAAAGTCATTATATTAATGGTAGATATCCTGTATTACATCGACCCATTGCCCCATGATATCTCCCTAGGTAGCTTTAAAATGAGGAAACTTTTTTCCTCCCCTCATATTGTATTTCAAACACACTGTATCAGCTTGGATGATTCACTGAAACACACACACACAGAAATGTAGGATTGTCTCACTATTAACTGCAAACCATGTTTTATTTTTACACATACTGCAGTAACATGCATGGAAGGAGATTTCTACAACAGCTAAATATTTATCATTGTAAAACTGTACTTTTTCAATAGTATGAATGACCTGAATTTATGTGAACATGTCTGAACGCGTATGTGTGTACGTGTGTGCGTGTGCCTGATGCATGGAAGGCCTGCTGTGTTGTGAACTCGACCTCTCTGAAACACTGAGCTGCCGGTGAACAGTTGGTGTGTGACTCTTTTTACTGGAACTATTTATTTCTCATAACCATCGAAAGTAAATTTAATCTGTTTCATAAACAGTGTGCACAGCAGTCATTCTTTCACTGGGAGTGTGTGTGTTGCCAACTAAAATGAATTTAGTAATTCTAAAATGTCTTGTTTTTCACCTAGCACCACAGCAGTCATAGGAAATAACATTTTAAGCATACTAACAAGTCCTTGTAGTGTTTACATATAGTGATTTTGAGTTTGAGTAGGATGATGCTTAATGGTTAACATGCACAAAGAGAACATTGCAATAGCATTCAATGCTCTTTTTATTCCAAAAAACATTAACATTTCTCTCAACAAAACAGCAAAACGACACAAGCAAATCATTGAGAATACAATTCCATTATTTCTGTATAAAAAATAACCAGGAGTCATTTTACAAAAAAATGAAGAAAAAAAAGCTTTTTGTGCAATTTTGACCTGTAATGTCTATTAAAACCTGGTTTAAAGCTTAATAAGTTTACTTACATTATACAAGGCACAGCTGGTACAAGGCTACAGTGCATTTTTTTTTTTTAAAGCATTAAACTATACAGGTGAAAAACAAAAATGTTCACAGCGTCAAGTATAATTGTCAAAGCATTACAGAAGACTTCCAGAGCGTTTTGGCGCTCCAGCTAGCAGGTGCTCTGCCAGGAGTCGGTGAGGGATTCATCTCGTGGCCGCACATCCCACTCAAACAATCCAGAGTTGGTAAATTTATATCAGGTTATTGTGAAAATGATCCAGAGAGACTTGCCATGTCTCTTATGTCGTTTTTTCATGACACAGATCAGTTTGCGGGTTGATAAATGAGACCGCTGATAATCGACTATTTTGATCACTTGTTATGTGTCACGACAAGGTTACTTTACTGCCCTATGAAGCCTGTAGCGTCATATCATCCAGGTATGGTCATTTTAAATGGCACTCCCACAATTTATCATGGCACTTTGATTAAGAATTCACTATAGAAAGACTTGACACATTTAAAACTGATGTAGCAGACACAGAGATCTCCTGACTGATTTCCCATTGAAGTTTGGTGCCAAATTCAAGATAACCCTAATGACATCAGCAGGGTTAGTTAGCAAGACTACATAACTTTAGCCGAACAGCTGCCACATTAGGCAATGCTAAATGCTAAGACCTATTTCGACAGTAGAACAAGTTGAGAATGGTCACAAAGTCAGTGAACTGACTTAGAAACAGTCACACGGTTTCTAATAAAGTTTGCTAACATTAGTACGCAACTGGTCATACCAGACGAAGGACTGTAACAGCAAAGCCTGTAAGTGTATTGAATTATGTATATTTCTTTTCTTATGTGTTTTACTTAACTTTTTTTTATCTGTAAAAGGAAATAATGTGTTTCTTCTTTCAGAAGTTCCATAGTATCACTTTAAAATACCTCCCCAGAGCCACAGACTACATTAGCTATTATTAGCCATTAGCCTGTGCAACAGTTTTTTTTCATAGGCTGAGTAGCACTTAGCTAACTCACTGCATTCTTTCTTTCTTTAAAATTGGTTTCCTCTGCATGTCTTACATGAAAGAAACTGAATTGTAACTTTACTTTTCAACTGTATTCAACGCTCCACCCTAAAACAATACTGTACTGTCACAGGAACGAAAAAAGTCTACCTATTCACCAGTGAAAAGCTAAACAGCAATGTTTTAACGTAGCAAATATTTAGCGTTTGCGCAAAATGTTCTCCTTTTACTGGTTCTCTCATTTTATTTAATTAAAGAAGCTGTGATTGAGTCTAGTATCTGCCATTCTATATTAAAGTAGTAAAGTCATCTGGCTAAGTGAGAACTCCTGACATAGATTTCCCCAGGTCTCTTTTGTTTGTCTGAGAGGTGTGCGTATTGAGATTAGTCAGGAAATTGGTGGGGGGGGGGGGGGGGGGGGGGTAGCAATAACATTCATAGAATTGCACCCAGCCTGTATCGCTGATGTTTGCATCAAGTGGAATGAGATGAAAAAGTGATGACATCTGATCATCACTTAGTGTTGCCCGCTGGTGATATGATGGAGATCAAAAGGGATCTTTAAGAGTCTATTCCCCTGAAAGAATTTTATTGACCTTTTTTCCCCTCTTTAACCAGGTACATTTAGAAGACACCAGGCAAATCTTAACTCCAAAGATTCATCCTTCTTTCCTGTCTAAGTTCTATTTTAAAGCTTTTGTGTGCCATGATGGTCTAAATTTTTTACACACCACAAAAAACAAATGTACGGTCAGGAATATGGGCAATAATATATAATTTAAACTGTAGTAAACACAGAAAGAAAAGTCAAATGCAAATACTCTTCTCGGAGAGCAAAGCTTCTGAGTGAAGCTCCTGTTTCTTTATATTATAAATGCAAAGGAACAGGTTTCAGATCAAAGTGTTATCAGACTCAGGGGGAAGTCCCATTCCCTGTGTGGTCCATCAACAGAGTTTAAGGCTGATTGGCTTGGTCCTGATCAGGCCAAGCTCAGTCTGGTGTCCAGGTGTTTTCAGGTGTTAGTGGGAGCTGGAGGAGATCAGCAAAGGAGGACAAGTGTCCATGGTGGGCAAAGGCAGTGGGATGTGTCCATTCAGCAAGGTGGGGAACTGCAGGGAGACATTACAGTTAAGACTGATTCAAATTTATAAATAAATATCCCACTTTTGTGCCTTTTTGTGGGGGACTCCTATAAGATATATGGGTGAAGCTTGCAAAAATAATTTTACACTGTAGTGTGAATGAACCAATTATTTTTGAAGAAACATACAAGAACAAAAAATGCACCAATGGGATGAAAACAAAACTCTGGTCAATGAGAGTTTGTAAAAAAGAAGCCATCTAACATTTATATTGAAGCTTTGCACCCTGTATGCTGGTGCATCATGGGCGGAAAGAGTGTTCTTGTTCATGATACATAGTGAGGACTGTAAAATGTACCCACACTCTAAGGACCAAAAAGCTGGCAATTACAAGCTAAGTGGTTTATTTTAGTTGTGTGTGTGTGTTTGTTTGTGTCACAGAGTTTATCATGGTGGGAGGGGCTGCTGACCAACCAGCCCTCCCTCCCTCTTTCCCCTCACCAACAGGAAGTTGCCCCCTCCTCCTGTCCACACCAGAACGGAAACATCTGTGGCTTATTTTGAAACCCGGGCACAGGGTGAAATCACACATATGCAAACATTTCACACACACACACACACACACACACAACTGAGTGAAAAAAACAGTGGAGGTAAATCTGTGGTGTGAAATGACTATAAAGACCCTGTAGTTATGAGGGAGGGACTTGATGTAAATGGAGATTAACACAATTAATAATAATAGTAATAATAATCATCATCATCAGTTTTCAGGCATTTCTTTACTCAAGAGAACCGAGTCAGCACACAAATATAAAGCAGAAGTTTATAGTTTACAGCACTGATCTTTGTTTTAGTGATGTGTTGAGATTAAAACTCTACATTGTTTTCATTAAATAATAAGGAACTGATTTTTTTTTTTTTTTGAGTTCGGCCCTTGTTCTATTTATAATCTGCATACTAAGCCAAAATACTTTGCAAGTTACATCTCAAACACTTGAGGCTTGACTTGGACCAAATGACTCATAAACTGCTCCGGAGAGGGGTAACAGAAAGGTTAAAGCGTCAGTATGCTACAGACAAAGTGGTTGTTGGATAGTCAAACAGCATCTGAAACCTCCTCCACACACATTTCTGATGTTGAAATTCAGAGTCTGTGTTCAACAAATTTTTGTAACTTTCCAAAACTGGCATGCTCTTTTCCTTAATTCTTTACACAACTACTTCCAGCACTTTGCTTCACACTATGAATGCTTTGGAGGGGAAAAATTGACAAAAAGTATATGCTGTTATCGCTGTTTGATTAATTACCACATCTCACCGCTCTCTATGACAGCCAAATTTCCTAGTTTGTTACAAGCGTACCCTGGCTGGAATTTTATTTGTGATAATTATACCAAAGGTTTGTGTGTGTTACCTGGAAGAGGGGGGTGTGACTCTGCAGCTGGGCGGGGCTGAGAGGTCCCACTGGACTCAGGTTGGACCAGAAGTGGATGCTGGATAGCAGAGGACTGGGAGTGAGCAACAGACCAGACGGAGTCTGCATAAACAAAACCCAAAATGAAATGTTAGAGGATAAATACACCAAGATGAAACACTACTGTTTATTCTGGCAATAAGTCCAGAGAGCCATTCATAGTCTGCGGTGAAATTGTCATGTGATTCAGTCTCAGCCAGATGGTGTGTTGTTTCAGTCAAGAGCTTAAAGTCAAGTCTGCCCTCTAGTGAACCTGTGTCTACCAGACAGACTGACTTTCATTAGGTCAGAAAACTCCACTTATACAGATTTCATGACCTCTGTTTTCTTCTTTCTGCTCTTTATATTAAACTTCATGAGAACATAAGGCTCTGTTCCACCAGAAACCATTTAACTGATTGGTATATGTATCGTTTTTGCTAGGCATGGAAATCTTTCAAACCTTTTTCTTGAGGCTTCCTAAGGGACTACTGTAGGGCTTGGGGTGCCGACCATGTGTCGCCATGGCCGCTGGTTTCATGTCTAGCCATGGGCCTTTGTTACATGTCATCTGCCATCTCTCTACCCCTCATTTCCTGTCATCTACTGTTGGCTCTCTAATAAAGGAATAGCATTTAAACTTGAAGATGAAAAACTGGCCTATGTTTTGTTTCCATGGACCAGTAAGTCATGTTCAGCTCTACTAAGCTCCTACTTCCTCAAGAGCAGTTTATGACGTTTTTGTTTGTGTTAGTGGTTTTTTGGCTGGTTGGCCACCAGATTAAGCTCACAGCTTCATTAGCAAAATACCAACAAAGCCCAGCAACCACTAAAAACTGGTTTCAGGTGGACTTTTCAGCAGGGATATTTACAGAAGCTAACCTTGAAACCAAAGTCAAGAACCACATCTGTCCTGTGTAAAAATGGGGCAAAGCTCTAAAAGTTCAGCATTTGGGGAAGTTCTTGAGTTGGATAAGTTGTTCTAGGTACTCAACCTACAGCTGAGATGCTCCATGCAAACACTTTATCATACAATATGTTGAACGAAGGTTAAGCACACACAAATATTTTCCACCAGCAGACGCAGCAGTATATGATTGCTCAGTCTGGATAAGAGTGTCGACTGAATGCCTCAGTGTAGTCAGACTGTCCTGGTTTGGTCAGTGTGTTGTTGCCAGTGAATCAGGAGCTTCAGGAACATATGGCTTCACTTAGGAACCTCCTCCCTCCCTCGCCTCCTCCCCTCTTTCCGCTCACCTCTTTCCATCTCCTCCCTGTCTACAAGTTTAACTTTCTTCATCCGCAGACTCCTCCTTCTTCTCAGTCTTTTTTCTCCTACTCTGACCCTTCTTCTTTCTACTCACCTGAAACTTTACTGTATTTACAGAGGGACTATGCATGTGAAGTTGCATTAATACATGTGTTACGTGTCTGGTTGTACCTGTGCAGTGAGGAAGGCAGGAGTCAAGGACCCTGAAGGCAGTGCCGGGCTGTTGAGGGCGATGGAGACGAGGTCATTTCCTGCCAGGAGGAGGGAGGGAGGGGAGATTTCTAGACCTTTGGGTTTCCTGGTTTTGGAAGGTACACTGCAGGCTAAACCTCTCCTTTCTGGAGTGGTTGTACTCTGTGACCTCTCTCTTTCCCTCTGACCTGACGACAGGTTTAGAGGTTGAGCGCCCTGCTCTAAGTAGTCAGTCTCTATGCCAGGGCCCCGTCCCCTCCACAGCATGTGGGCAGGGCTTTGTGGCGGGGACGAGGAGCAAGAGGAAGAGCGGGCCTGCCTAGGAGACGGCCTGGAGGTCTCAGTAGAGGATGGAGGTGGGGTGGAGGGGAGAGAGGAGTGGCCACGGTTGGTTATGAATCGGATGACAGAGGAGCTGTCGTCATGGCGATCTGATCTGGGCTCTGTCTTGATCGGCCGATGAGGGTCTAGGGAGTGATGCAGGGAGTTGACGGTGAAGGAGGAGTACAGGCCGGAGTGGAGGTACTGGTTTCTCCCACCTCCACCCTCCTCTTCAGTCTCAGCCTCTGATGTTGGACCTCCGCTTTCTTCGCTACTCCGTCCTGACTCCACCACTGCAGGGTCCATCTTCAGAATCTCGGGGAACGACACAAACTTGTAGACGAACTTCTGGCCGATGACCTTCTTGATGATGTTCTGCAGAAGAAACAAGATGTGATTTTCCTACTTAACGCCAATTTTTGTACATTTTCTTTTGACTTTCAGCATTTTCTTTCAATAGTCCTGAATATGTGTTGCGTACCTTGTCGTAGTAATAGCGCAGTGCTCTGCTTAGCTTGTCGTAGTTCATGTTGGTCTTGTTCTTGCGCAGCCCCCACAGTTTGGCCACCTCCTCTGACTTGAGCAGCTTGAACTCGCCATCGTTGGACGTCCAACAGATGAGATGTTTGTGGCTGTGGTCGAGCAGCAGCTGCAGCAGGAACTGCCAGAGTGTGATGGAGCTCTCCATGACGGGATGACACCAGACACACAGGTGATCTGCAGAAGTCGGAGAGAACAAAGACTTAATAAAACCAATTCAACCACCATATAAAAAGTCATTAGAACATAATTATTGCGGAAATGTGGCCGTTAGTAAGATGATCAACCTCTAAGGGCCTCTGCTCTTACAGTCAAATTTGAAGGGAAACCGGGTGAATTGATTTATGCACTGCTCAGTACTGGCCCTACATAGGAAAATGAGTTTCTGGTTAGAACTGATGGCAGTCCTCTTTAAGGGGATCACGAAAATGTATGGTTTATTAGGGTTGATATGAGTATATATGGTTCTCATTTGAAGAAAAATGGTAGCTTTATAACTATCGTTGTTATGCCTAAAATGTTAGCAAAAATTGCTTATTTACACACCCAGAAGACATGGATTATTTATTTAGTGTCATGTTTCTGTATGTCTGTTAAGTGCTGGACAAGTTGCACATGGTAGGTTTTTAGAGCTTTTTGCTGGAAGTAAGGTTAAGGAGGAGGGAGTTGCTAAAATGCTCTGTAGAGCTGTGGTAGAACTTCAGAGTTGGGTATAATATAATTCATTATTGGTCTGTCAGTGTAAGAGACACCTTTCACATTACACACAGTCATTTGATCCATTTTATAAAAATTGATTAGTGTAGCTTTAAGGGTCATTGTTAAAGGTAATAAATGTCACCTGTGTACTTGAAACCTGATGCAATTGCGACTGTCTAGGAAACTGTTCTAGAGGAATATACATGTGAAAGATCATATAAAGTGAAAAAAAAAAGTTTTAATTTATTCAAACTACTAAGAAAAAATGTCAGAACCTCTCCTACAGTTTAGAGGTGCAAACACCAAAAGAGACAAGAAGGAATGAAGACAGAAGGAGGCTAGGTTGTCGGATGGGACGAGGAATTGTTAACGTCAACACAAATGTGCACCGCTGTGATCCTTCCTCTGATGCAAACTCCACTAAAAACCACAAGCGCAACAGTGCTGACCATCAGTATATCTCACACACATAAACACATGCTCTTTTGTCTCATGGATTTGCAGTCCTTGGCCGCCCTCCAAAACAGGACAGTGGCAGTAGTAAATAAAAGCTTGAGTGAAGCCACTGCTGACGCTCAAGGTTAAATCTGTCCACGTGCTTTTACTTCACACTATTGGTCCATTTCTATTTCTGAGAAAGCAGGTTTTAATATCCAGATGGCTGACAAACTGAATGAATTGGTGGCCTGTGTGGGAGTAGTTTGTGGTGGCTCAATAGTAATAGGTCTTTTAATGAACTAATCTGTATATATTAGGGTTCAAATCATCATTATCATGATCTGGGAGATAGTGAAGGTTGAACCAGCCTCAATTCATATTTACTATGAAAGTGGGTCTATTGTGAATGGGGAAATGCAAATTTGTGGTTTTAAAAAGAAAACATTTGCATATTTTTTCTCGTTTTTTTGTCTGCTAACAGTCTAGATTTATTTTGTTTGCGGAGCTGATTATACTGAGCATCACACCCAGAATCTAATTTAGTCAACTGTAGTTTGTGTTACCTCAGATCTACAGTATGTTTCCATATCATGTCTCTCTTCTGTAACATAGCAAAAAAGTGGTGGAGGGCCGCACGTTGGTTGGTTACCATGGCGATAAATCAGGATGTGGCCAGTGACCTTGTGCCAAGACAAGCACGAGCCTAACTGACGTGTTTACCTGGAAACCACCGACTGTCTGTGAGCGTCTGCCTGTCTGTCTACTTTGCTTTTCCTCTTTCTCTCAAATAAATTCAACTCTGTGGCGCCGTATTGGCAGGAAGTATGAAACTACTTACTGCCAGACCAAAAACAACAAATGACTGTTTATGACGAGATTCAATTTGCAACCATGACAATATGACAGTAGAGGCTTTGCAGCTGCATCAGAAGTCCCCATGGCAACCACATTTGCCTCCAATGTGGAGGCAAGGACTTCCAACATCACCGCCAGAAGTGATGGTTAGCCTCCCTACTTTAATAATAACAACATGTGGTTCAGAATAATCACCCTCTAATTCAATAAGAAAAACTATATATTTTTCTTTCTTTCTTTCTTTCTTTCTTTCTTTTTTTGTCTGCCTAAAAAGAAACCACCCCGTTGAGAGGGGAAAGTGCATCTGGTGCACACAATGCCCCACCACCATGAAAGCACAAACACACACGCGCACACACCTACACGCATATCCCCTCTTTCTTCCTTTTTCCTGCATGGGTATGTGTCTGTGTGTGTTAAGTGATGGAAGAACTGCAGTGCTGTCTGTCTGTCTAAACCAGGACTTCCTGTCATTCAGCATCAGGGGCGTCTTTCCCCGGAGGAAGGCCTTCCCTCTGTGGACTGTAGGACTTCCTGTCACAGGGAACCACCAGGAACACACACACACATACACACACACACACATGCACGCACGCACGCACGCACACATACACAGACATACAGACACACAAATCCCCAACAACATATGGAGAATGCATCTATGTCTGATGTTAGACTGTGTTTGATCTATGTTGACTCGGTGACGTCAGGACTCCAGAGAAACAAAGCAGCCAGCAGGAAATGTTGATTTATGGATTTTCAGAATAAATGCAACCCTGTGCACTGACCCTGTGTTAAAGCCTGTTAACTCCTCTCCATGTGTGAGCTTGCAAAATATTACCCAACCCATATAACACTCCCCCTCCAAAGGTGACTGCATCAGATACATGCTCTCAACTCATCAAACCAAAACGCTGCATAAGACTCTTCATCCATTTCCTCTGGGCTAGTTACTTCTTATTTTTGGAAGTATGTGTGTGTATATATAAGGAGGGAGGGGGGCTTCTGTTGGAACTCAAATGGTTCTTTGTTTTGCACCAGTGACTCATTTTCAAGATGTTGTCTGCTGCCAGCTTCAATCCGGAAGCGCATGGCAATTAGTCTGCGAGGTCCAGACAAACCAGAAAGTCTACTACTAGGTTTTAAAGGAGCCACGGTTGATTTTTTTTCCCACAGCAGCTGGTACACTAACCTCTTTTTCTTTTCTATTTATTTCCAAATGTAGGTTAACTAAATGTAGGAAACTTAACGCATATGTCAGTGCCAAATCGAAGAGTTTCTAATGTGAAGCTTGAGCAGCCTTTGCGCACGGCTTTAACGCTTTTACGCACAGGTTTAACACTTTACGCGCGGCTTTAATGTAGTTTTCAAGCTGACAGTGGGTATCTGGATCTAATCAGGTTTCAGTAAATACAACAAAACCTAATACAATTCCACTTCTCTCTCTGTTACGCACGGGTGCGCACACATAACTCCAGAAAGTTGTAGATAGAAAGAAACATGCGCCTACCCAGCTGTGGACGGCCGCTGCTCCTCTGTCCGTCTACCCGTACGTTATGTGTGCGTTTGTGTCTTAAAGTGGGGTGTGTGTGTTGTGTTGAGGCTCCATGCTGCTGCGCTGCTGCTGAGCTGCTGCTGTCTGAAAGCGGATCCGCAGCTTTTCTCTCTCCTACCTCAGAGCAGGAAGTCGGGACGCGCAGACGGAGAACCGGCGCACTTCCTCTGGCGCAGTAGGCTATTCCCGTCTGTGTAGGCACACACACACACACACACATACACACACACACACACACACACACAATTTCCCATAAACACACCTCCTCCTGTTACCTTTCCTTCGCGCGCGCACACGCACACGCACACGCACACACAGACCACAGACCTCTACACTCCCCCCCACACACACATCTCTCTCTCTCTCTCTCTCTCTCTCTCTCTCTCTCTCTCTCTCTCTCTCTCTCTCTCTCTCTCTCTCTCTCTCTCTCTCTCTCTCTCTCTCTCTCTCTCTCTCTCTCTCTCTCTCTCTCTCACACACACACACACACACACACTCTCAGACACTCTCAGACACTCTCAGACAAATACTGTAATTCCGACTACACTCAGCAGTGAGCCAACTGACATCTGACGTCATGCACCCTTTTCCTGCTCACCGGGAGGGGTTCCTGTTCCTACACACACAGACGCACGCACACAAAACCACACACAAAGATCACGCATTACACACACACACACACACGCACACACACACACACACACACACACACACACACACACACACACACACACACACACACACACACACACACACACACACACACACAGACGCACAAACCAATCCACACACACGGACCAGGCATTACACGCACATACACACGCACAAAACCACAGAGACGCACACACACAAAAAGTCAGGTTCGAGCCTTTCAGTAACTTAAAAATGTTGCACAACCTTTGATTTCACTTCGCAACTCAGCTTAAGGGAAATGCAATAATCTGTTTTTACTTAATCGATTGTTCAATCATGTTAAATTAATTTAATCAATTGAATAAAACTATATATATATAGCCTACAGGTATGGCTGTATATTCCCTTCCATAAGCTGCTTATCAGTTCTTGTTCTGTGTTTTTTCATTTTCCTTCTCTGGCTCTTACAACCTATTAAGGAGCCCCCAAAGTCCCATAAGACAATATAGCCTATTTATTAATGTGCAAAGACATAAGACCCATTTGTTCATCTTGAGCATCATGTGAGCATAAGATATAAGCTTAATATAGGCTGTGTGCATAAGACTGATCTTGCAAACAAGATATGAACTTGTGCAAGCAAGATAATAACTTGGCCACAACATGTAACCTTACCTTGTGTGGACAAGAGAGCAAATATTGACAATGAATATGTTTTGCACACAGGTTGTTATCATATCTCATTATATTGACTATATATTTAAAACTAGACTCATGATTTTAGGGGCTCAGGAGACTATCTTCATGCTGGATTTAGATTCTTACAACAGTCAAAACATGTGTAATTGGCTGCAAGAGTTTTTTTTTTAATGTACCAGCTAAAAATACCTCATGCAGTTGATTTAATATTCTAGTTTAATCAGTGGAGAACAGCAGACAGCAGAAAAGGAACTTCCAAAGATTGTCTGTGTTTGAGACATGAACCCAGAATGAAGTGGCATGCTTTGTCTAAAATTTCCATTTGAATACAAAATGATGTGAATGAAGATAACTCTGGTGGAAGAATCCTCAAAGAACACTCAACAAGGCATGACAGTCCAATCATCTGTCCTGTCTTTTGACCTGGCCTATAAGTCAGCAGACACCTTGGTTATGTTAGTCATGGAATTATTGATACCAAAGGTTTGCACAAGATGTAATCCAGAAGTGTTCATATGGATTAATATTTCAGTAAATACAATCAGCAGTTCTTGTAACACTGTGGACCTCCAGTGTTGTCACCACAGGGTGTGTCACCAGAACATTTACTAGATATCCAATCTCTGTACTTCTGCTGTTGACGAAAACTGCAATACTGATACTGTGAAAATGCAGAAGTGTCTTCACAGTTTGACCGTCATACAGCTGTTTCAACTGACTTTGCACTATGGAATGACTATGCTTTGTAGGTGTGCCTGTCAATGTGAACTTAGATGCCATGTCAACATCTAATATCTTGTAAACACATCTTTAAAAAAGGTACTCCAGTGATTTAGTACTGCTCTTCCACATAAAGGGATGGGTCCAAAGTGTCATGATTGTTAGCCCTCAGTAATTTAGTGGTCAAATTGCAGACGGAATGAAAGATCTAGACCAGTGATAGGTTTTACAAGCATGTAAAACATTAAAATGTAACAACGCCCTGATGGCAACAGAGAAAAGTCCCTTGCAAGAACATGCCCAGAAGAAGTTAAGATACCTGTGGCTTTCTGGAGGATTTATTGGTTGCAAAAAGGATTCAAATCTCTTTGTTCCACTTGTCTGACTTCTGAAAAGATTTTTAACATTATGTTGTTCATGCTGTTTCTGTTTTTTTACTGTTAAGCTGTGAAACCATCAGATAAAAGAAAAGCTCAGAAGACTCTTATTCAAAGATTGATAAAAGAGGCAGCAGTGAGCAGCAGTCACCAAATAGTTTTCTGTTCTTTCTTGTAGTCTAAATCTCCCTTTTCCTCATATGTACGGAGACCTGACTCATCAGAGAAGTAGAAAACATCTTGTGTTCAGCAGTTGAACATTTGAAATAAAACATATTTGAATTTTCATCGGCTCTGGAATTTTTAATGAGCAGGACTGATTTTAATGTGGTAATTATACTTCTTTTTTTTTTTAACCATATCACTATAGTCAAAAAGTCCTATAAGATTCCAATAAGAATTTCCAATTATAAAAAATTCTTCCTTGTTTTGGAACATATTTGATAGTTTATCCTATGGGATTCATATATGATTAATGCTACAAAAATGTGTGATTAAGACTACTAAAAATGAGCATAAGCAGAAATACACTGAACCAACAAATCCGTTTCTATACTTAAATTTCAAGATCATTATAGAAATGATTACAAATAACATCTACAATCCAAAGAAAACAAAGAAAATGTCAAACTCCATCATGATTCATGTGGAGAGGTCATGAAAGAGACACACAGACAGAGAGAACCAGAAATGAATAAGATCAATACAAGGTACAATGGATATTTACTGACATGTGTCTGTGTGTGTACATCATATTAATGACTCAAGGACATATCTCACTATTAATATTATTAATATTATTAAAACCAGTATGCAGGATTTAGTGGCATCTACTGGTGAGGTTGCAGATTGCAACTGACTGAATATCCCTCTCCTCACCCTCTTCTTCCAAGCGTGATAGAGAACTTGGAGTCAATACAAAACTCGCAAAAAAAAAAAACGGTGAAAAACCCTCTCTAGAACCAGTGTTTGGTTTGTCTGTTCTGGGCCACTGTAGAAACATAGCGGTGCAACATGGTGGGCGTCATGGAAGAGTCTGTCAATCAGTGGATACATTTTTTGAGCACCACAATCCCTACGAAATGACCTGTTTCACTATTCTAAAGTCTAAAGAGTTATCCCGACTCAATTTAGCTGGAGTGCTAAACCTGAAGTTATTGATGTTGGCCGGTAGTCTCCACTGAGCTTGCTCCATAGATGCATTGGGCCAATAGAGCGTGTGCAGTATGATTTTATGGGGGTATTTCATTACAGAAGGAAGTGGCTTCCTTTTTAGGCTTCATGTGCTACTGAGTAACTTTCATAAGAATGAACAGGGTCTCACCTCCATCGCTGTATCCAGTTCTCGTCATGCATCCATGGCTGAACCCTATTCAGGTTTTATAATACATGCATGGACCTTATGTAGATATAAAGGGTTCATACTAAAGTAAACACAACGATTCTCATTTTCAGGTGATTATACACTGATTAAAACATACTTACAATTATTATATTACATTTTTACCAAGTCCATTCAGTTAGATTACATTCAGTTAAATCTTACACACTTGCCCTTTAAATTTTGACACTTGAAAAACGTGGCAGAGTGAGACGTCCCCGCCTCTGAGTGAGCCTTCGTCCCGCCTACATCTTTGAAACGTCAACAGCGCCAAATTTCAGCCTCCCTGACGGGAAAATGGGCACCTGTGTCGAGGAGCCGCAATGGAGAAAAATCCACTCAGTTACCGGAGTGGTACCGCGGTCCAGACACGGACACCGAGCAGCAGTTATTCGGGAGCTGGTCGTTGTTTTCGGAGGCGGAAATGAAGGGATAGCGGAGGACCTCCATGTTTACAACACCGGTGAGCTAATGTTAGCTGGACGCTAGCAGGTTAGCGGCTAATGTTTTTAGCATGCACAGCAACACGGTTATTGATTTATTATCGATAGCCTCACTTCAGCTGGCTAGGTAGCTTCAGTAGCTATTTCCTTCACATGTATCTATGTTTCCAGCATTGTTTATAAGTGTCATGTCTTGTAAAAGCAGACTAACTAGTGAGGTCGTCGTGTTATCTGTTTGCTCATCAGCTGAAACACAGTTGAACCTCCATGACCTGGGTGCAAAATTAACTTTTTTGTCTGCCGGCCTAATGGTTACCAGCCACTCAATAAATAAACATGTTTCTTTTTTGAGTGGTGAGTGAATCTAACATACCAGCTACTTGCATATTTCACCAGCATTTGGCTTCTGTCTGGTGCTAACTTTGTGCTCTTTGTATGAAAGTTTCATAAAGTTGTACACGTATTGATTTTGTGTGGTATTAGCTTATTTGGTTATTAATGTTTATAATTCAAGTATTAAACTGTTAAAGTGCAACTCCAGACATGTTTTAAGATGCATATAAAATACTCTACTTTCTATATGTGTGTCCGATATGGTTTTACCACAAACAAGATCAATTATCTTATTAAGGTCCGTACAATTGCAGCTACTCATTCTCCCTCATTACAAATTCCAGTGTCAATAAATATGCAAGTATATGTCTATTTAACTGCTGGTTGACAGATGTCTCCTACTTCACTGTAACATGAAAAATGTATTGCAATGAACATGATTATTGTACAAGTTACTGAATAAATAATGGTACTGAAGGGCATTGTGTAGTAAAGGTCACTAGTTTGTTTTTGTAGATTCGTGTTTAGTGGTGGTGTATTTACCCAGAGGCTGCTTAAACAATTCTGTTTGTACCAGTTGTTTTCAGGTGTGGGGTGTAAAGTATATGACGCAGCCCTCCCCAGGATGTTTTGTCTAAATTCAACAGCTGATTTCTGTCTATTCTTCCAGTCTCAAAGCAGTGGTTTCTTCCTGCTGTGAGGGGTGACATCCCACCAGGCTGTGCTGCACACGGCTTTGTCTGTGATGGCACTCGAATACTGGTCTTCGGCGGCATGGTGGAGTTCGGCAAATACTCCAACAGCCTGTATGAACTTCAGGTAAAGTTTCTGCATTTCTTCAGCTGTGACTCTTAACATTGCTGAAAGTTTAAATCTAAATCTTTTTGATCCTGTGTCACTCAGGCTAGTCGCTGGCTGTGGAAGAAGCTGAAGCCCAGAGCACCCAGGAATGGCTTGCCTCCCTGCCCTCGGATCGGACACAGCTTCACTCTCATGGCTAACAAGTGTTACCTGTTTGGAGGGCTGGCCAATGACAGTGAGGACCCTAATGGCAATGTCCCACGGTACGGTACTGCACAAACACTCACAAGATTGTCCACACTGTGCTTGAATAAACCTCCTTGAATGGGATTCTAATGACTTATTGATCATGTTGCTCTCAGTGCAAATACTCTGTAATAGTCTAATTAAAGACACAACCTTCAGTCTGTTGAAGTGATTGCAGCGTAAATTAGCTTCACTTTTTACCATCTCAGGTACATGGGAGATTTGTATGAGCTGGAGCTGCAGTCAATATCGGGGGCGAGAGGATGGAGCATCCCGGAGACAAAAGGTTGTGGTCCCCCAGCGCGGGAGTCCCACACATCGGTTGTTTACACTGGCCTGGGTTCTCCAAAGCTTTACATCTTTGGAGGGATGCAAGGATGCCGGTTAGACGACCTCTGGCAGCTTGACCTCGGTATGACATCTTTTTTTTTTTGAGAGAGAGACTCATGCAAATAAACTGTCTGCAAGTGTGAGGAAGAAAAGTTTAAAATGAGCATCAGGTGCAACCTGGAAAATTCAAATTCGAAGCTATGGCAGGCTTATTTGTATGTCGGCAACCTCAAATTATAAGGGATATACGCTATATTGTGCATACTGTGTATATATAACATACAAATATCCTCCTCCAGACACAATGGTTTGGTCAAAGCCTCAAACAAGGGGTTCTATGCCAGTACCAAGAAGCCTTCACTCAGCCAGTGTTATCGGAAACAAGTAAGAGACCCTTTATCATCACTGTTGAAGCTCCGTTAAAGCAAATGTGCGATTTGTATATGCAAATGACCGTGTGTGTCTCTGTCTGCAGGATGTATGTTTTCGGTGGCTGGATTCCTGTTCCAGAGTCCGTCGAACCTATCGCTTTAGGAACTGAATGGATCTGCACTAACTCCTTAAGTGTGCTCAACTTAGGTCAGTACACCCAACACTCACATGTATGAAAAAAAAAAAAAGAAATTCATCATTCTGAGGCTTTGAGAGGTTTTTGAAAATGCTCAAAAATAGACTAAAATTTGACTGATGTATTCATTGTGTACTGGCTCTTCTGATGGGAATAAATAAGCCATCATTTAAGTTGAAAGCCATCAACAGCAGCTTACTTGCTCCAATTTGGATGAAATTTGACTTAAATAAAACTTTAGCACCCCTAGGCTGCGTTTGGGAATCGTAAAATCAATTATAATTTGAAAGTTCACTGCTGCCTTGTTTTCCTGTCACAGACACTATGATCTGGCAGAATCTGGGCCCAGAGCAGCAGGATGATATAGAGTCCCAGCTGCAGAGCCAGGGGCCCCAGAGCGACGACCAGTACGCCTGCAGTCCCCGAGCCAGGGCCGGCCACTGCGCTGCCGCCATCGGATCCAGGCTTTACATTTGGAGCGGCCGCGACGGATACCGCAAGAGCTGGAACTACCAGGTCTGCTGCAAGGACCTCTGGTACCTGGAGACAGGTGAGAAATGAGATTTAAGAGTGACAGAGCAGCTCAGGTCAGCACTTTGGAAAAACAAACAAACTTGGACTTCATAAAGATGCCAATATAATTTCCTACGTTCTGCTCTCAGACCGACCAGCCACCCCAGAGGCAGTGTTACTCATCAAATCCACAGTCAGCATGCTCCACGTGGCGTGGCGCCCTCTGGCAGCGGCGGACTGCTACATCCTGCAGATTCAGCCCGTGTGTCCTCCCAGCACCGCAGCCGGCGCTCCGCCAGCCAAACCGGTTGATCCAAGCAGAGCAGATGGACGGGAGGGGAAAGATGGAGATCCTGCAGGTGCTTAGCTGAGGGCAAATATGGAGCACAGCGAGGAAAAAAAGAAGAGAGAAAAGAGAGGATACTAAAATCTAAATGAACAGTTTTTTCAGTCGAATTTTGCACTTTTTTTTCACCAGGTGTCCAGTCCCTTCAAGCTCAAAGTGAAGGAAACACTAAAAAAGGGGAGAACACTTCATCTCAGGTAGACGTGACTAAATCAACATGCTTTAATCTATAAACAAAGCTTAGTATGAATACGCTCAGGCTTGTTTTGGCACCAGATACATTAAACAGACCCAACTGCAGTGATGTCTGCTGCACTACACATTTTCGACGGAAGATGATTTCACACTGAAACACACGACTCATATGTTTTTTCCATTAGTTTGGTTCATTTATTCATGTGAGAATGATGCAGGTTGAAACATGACAAAGAGGCAAATGCCAAACTTGAAAACCTGCCACCAATAATAATTTAGTCAGATGAAGAGAAGCAAGCCAATATCGCCCGGACCTTATTATGCACTGTTTAGGTTGTGCCTTACTCTAGCCAAGCCTTCTATAAAGAGAGTCCTGTGCTTTAATTCTCTCCCTGCGTTTCAGGATGTTTCAGCACAGCAGGAAACTCCAGTGAAATCATCCGGTGGGAGAGAGACGGAAGAAAAGTCCGACACTAAACGCTGCAGTAAGTCTTTGCACCAAGTCGTAGAGGCTGCGTCTGTGGGTTAGCTGAGAGGGTTTCATGCTCCAGCAAATGTGTTTTGCAGCAGATGTATGTCTGAGGTTGTACAGCAGGACACATTAATTTGTTTTCCTGCTGCGGATCAGAAAACAACACACACACACAAAAACGGGAAAAAAATAGACAATTATTAATTAATTCATTGATGAATTAAAATGTAATCCACAACATTGTGATAATCATTTATCAAACAAAAGGCCAAATATTTAACTAGAGCCCGACCTATACTGGATTTTAGGGAGTAAAATATTAGGGAGTAATCTTATATATGCAGAATATATACATAAACACACTTTTTTGTGCAATTATCCATCAAACATGGTTATCAAACACTCATGACAAAGATATGTAATGGAGGCGTGATATTTTACAGTTTAACAATAAAGTTTGTTGTATAAAATGACACAGAATCAGTAAACTTCACTGAGAATTCAATAAAAAAACAGAAAAACAGATGTATAAAACTTTAATCAAGAAAAAAGATACACATAAAATGCTGCCTATATAACTTAAAAGAAAACATATTGGCATATATTGGACACCATACATGATATATCTGATAGTATCAGCTGTCTAATATATCAGTTGGGCTCTAAACATAAACTTCCTGTGCTATGAATCCTGAATGAATGGCTTGTGTGTGTTTATTGTAAGTTGTTGTGCATTAGCAGGACACATCAAGCCTTCACTCCACAGCAGCTGTTCAGTTTCTCAGCTTCCTCTCTGTGAATCTGTGTGTTTTTGTTGCAGCTGCTCGACAGGAAACGTCATCAGCCGAGGTCAGCAGCTCAACTCAGCACCCGTCAGGTAACGACGCTGGAATGTCAGCAGTCAACCAGAGCGTGGCACGTTCAGGATTTTAATAAATAAACGAAGTTCATATGAAATCTTCTTTTTTCTCTGACAGACAATCAACCTGCTACAGCTGACAAGAAGACAGATTTGTACGGCCACACAGATCAGGTCAGACACGCTTCCTGAACAGTAATTATTTGTTCTTTCTGTCTAAACTCAACTGAGACTGTAAAGTGTTTTTATCTTCACGTCCAGCAGAATCCAGACAAAGCGGTGTGGTTTGATGTCGGCGTGTTCAAAACACTTTTCTCCGAGGTCAACCACTACTTTCTGCCAGCTGATAACGAGCCGGCCACTACAGGCATCAGCAGCCGACCCCAAAATACTAAAGAGGTAAAAAAGAAAACAATCACAGGTGCTTTTAAAGGGATCATTTGGATTTCATAAAGATGCCATGGAACTTTCTCCTGTACTGAAAAGTCTCACCCACTCATCTTCTATCTATCTTTTCTCTTCCCCTAGAAGAAGCAGCCAGTGCCTCAGGACTACCAGGACAGAGAGAAGCAGGAGCTGGCTCCAGGTCAGACCTACAGGTTCAGAGTGGTAGGCTTTAACTGCTTCGGCCAAGGAGACTTCAGCCCCGTCAGCGAGTTTAAGACCTGCCAACCCGGCTTCCCTGGAGCGCCCTCTGCTGTCAAAATTACCAAGGTAACATTCTCATTTGAAAATACGTGTGCCCTTCCAAGAAAGAGCAGTTTTATATGATCAAGACACCCTCTCTTTATTGTTTTCCTCTTCGCTCTTCTTTCTGCGTAGGCCAGCGATTCGGTCCACATCACATGGGAGGCGCCCCCTTCTCCATCAGGCCGGATCCTGGAGTATTCCATGTACATGGCGGTGAAGAAGAGTCGATCCACCAGCTCGGAGCGCCCGGGTCAAATGGCCTTCATCCGAATCTACCGCGGCACCAAGACGTTCTGCTCGGTCAGCTCCAGCCACCTGTACAACGCCCAGATTGACTGCTCCGCCTCCAACCGACCTGCCGTCGTCTTCCGCATCGCCGCCAAGAACGAGCAGGGTTACGGCCCCGCCACGCAGATCCGCTGGATTCAAGGTAGGTGGACCGACGATTATATTTAATTTCCAGTATTAACGTGTTGCCAGATGTTATAAATGATTCAACTTCCTGTTTTCTATCATTTTTAGATCCCAGTAAATTGCGAGGCGCCGCCAAGTCAGACAGCGCCGAGGCTGACCAGGATGCTGCTGACAGGTATAGACACCCTAACCTCTCATTCTTCTTCTCTTGTTTAATTTTTCCTGAATTGTCTCATTTCTTCTTCTTTTTTCTTTCTTGCAGCTCCAGCTGAAAAGAAAAAAGTTTGCACCTTTGCCTTTTGTGTTTTGGAGAAAAGACTGCACTCAGGACGTTGGCAGTGTATGCCAGTCAATCGCTGTATGATATTCCCTTCAATAGTTTTGTTAATTTATTTTTTTATGTATTTAAGTACTCACTTGTACATACAGTATATAAATGTTTTCACAGCATGCTTTAACCTCTTGCCAAAACTGTAAGTATGATTTTAGATATTTAAACCGCTTTTAAAAGTAGTGCCTTTATTTCCAGCTACTGATGCTTTTTATATGTTCACGTGTTGAATGAAACACAGATGGAAACATGTTTTCAGAGCCAGCGCACATCAGAAAAGAAGCAGGGACCACTTACATAATCGACTCAGTGAGGATATGAAGTATGGATAATCTATCAGGGGATTGTTAGCGTTGTTTTAAGATTATGTTCTATTTACATTTCGTTTGTGTTGTTTTCTGATTCATCGTTCCGTTAAGAATCCGTTACCTGTCTGTCTGATGAAAAAAAGAACCATAAACAACTTTCTTCATTTATTAGAAAGATTTTTCTTTTCATGATCTGTCATTTCCACCCATTAACTGTGATGGATAGATATATTTTACATTATTTGTCATCATTTCCATTCAGTCACATGTGAGGCTGAATATTCTTGAGCTTCTGGTTTGATATGAGTTACGTCATTTCAATTATTCCTGAAACATTTAGCCTAATAAACAATATCCATTGTTCAAAAGACACACTGACCATATTCTGGGTTATTATGGGTATAAGTCAATGAATTCAAACTCCAAATATCAATAAATACAGATGCATTCTGCCAGTAATGGTTCATGTGCCTCTGGGCAGGACACAGTACTGTAGGAATGCAGGTTTTTAGTTTTTATTCATGAGCAGGTGTTTTGTTAAATAGGTAAATATAATATATAATAATATGACAGGCAGCAGAGAGAAAACACTGCTGATCTGTTGATGATGACTGTACACCTTTTATTAGTCTTAGCATAACCTCCATCATAAGTGCCTTATATTAACATCAGCTTAGTTTACTGATAGGTCAATAGGACATGGAACAGGTCAGGCTAGTTAAGTTTTAGAGCGCCCTCTCCTGGTTCACAAGGAAAACTTTCAAACAGGTCGATTCATTCAAATTTCATAGAAAAAGTGATTTTCCTCAGATTTTTAATTATCATGAGATAAGTCACAACAGTTAAGGATTAAAGTTAAATAGTTTTTATTTTTTTTTTTAAAGTTGTAAATCCACAGTTGTGGCTGAGACCAATTGACCATGACCATGACCACTACTTAAAGGTATGTCAAACACCACTGGTTATTGAAAATGTTTTATATTATCTCTGATTTGAACTGCTCAGGATTTTGAATGCAAGAAGCATCATTCTTCTCTTTCCCATCATCATCCCATCATTTCCAAGATCAGATAATTACAGGCAAGAAAACATACTGTTCAGACATCAGATCATTCAGACTAGTACTTTGTCTCCTCAATTTCATGGTAAAACAGGGTTTCATGCCTGTGCTCGCATTTGTAGGAGATCGTTTACTTCAATCTTTCATTTATATGCTACATATTTTCTGTTACATCTCCTGAAAATGAATCATCTTCTGGCTGAAGAAAATTTCTCTCATATACTCACAATCTTGATTGTCTGCTAAAGGATTTACACACAGAGAATATTGTCCCACATTCTGCATTTGATCCCTTAAACTTTCGTAATGGTGATTTTATAACATTTAGTAGCAAACTAATAGAATCCAGATGGAGGATTCCACTACTAAAAACCTTTATCAGGTTTATCAGTGCAATTTAAAAAAAAAAAAAAAAAAACTGACATTCATGGATATTGTCACTTTGGTATGCTGAACATGCATATTTACTCAATATATATGCATATAAGTGATATATCAGTTAGTAGTGTTAAGTTATACATGTTGTGTTAACATCAATAAAATATAGTTAGCATGAAGTGAAGTTGATTTGAAGGTTTCTCTTTGCTACAGATCCTCTTTGGGAAAAGATTCCCATGATGCATCGGTTTGTAGTTTACAGATTAGCTAGCTAGCGCTGGCTAACAACACAGACAGGCTGCAAGAAAGCAGCTAAAGTTGAGCAGGAGGTAAGTAGATTCCGGAAGTCAACTACCATGTATGTAAAGTAGAAGATGGTGTTTAACAACATGCTATGAGTTCACAGTTTGTTAGAAACCCAACCGTTTGCTTGGTTGTAGCTACATAACGCTAAACGTCAAGCAGCTAATGCTAGTTACTTTGCTAAGGTGTCGCTAAAGGTAGCTAGCTGCATTAAGTCGCTCAATTTACTTTGAATTGTTTGCAGTTGTTGTGGGAAATGTGTGTGAAACCTCTCGACGACCGCTTTATTTAAACGCAACGTCATGTTTGTGTAAAGTAAACACTAGAGAGAGCTGTCCGACAATGGACGCAAGGCAGAGTGGCTAGCTAGCAGTTTGAGCCGCGCGATATTTGAAAACAACTGAAAAGCATTGTTATGCTTTTAAAACAATTAGAGCTGTTAGTATTACAAATGAAATGATTGTCAAGCGGCAGTCACACTAAGTCAAATGTAAATGTGAATCACAACTGCTGACACACAATCTAAACTGCAGTTTTAGTGCGTTTGCAGGTTTGGGTGATTTGAGTAGAGCCTGATGTCAACAAACACCAGAAAGTGAAATAAATAACAGCTTCTGATTTATGATATCGAGCCAGCTGTGTCTCTATATTTTTTTTTGTAACTTCAATGCTGTGATGATGACATTAAAGAAGTTGATTGTTGTGTTAATGAATTCAGACTGAGTGTAATCAGTCTGCCTCTCAGACTGATCGGATGCTTGATTTTCAGGGGCTGAAGTGGTTTAATGGTTGCAATCACACAACAGCCAGGGGGAGAGGAGCTAACTAATCACTTGAGATTGATTTAGAGACTTGTCTCTGAGTGTGAAGAGGTTGTGGTTTAAACAAGTAGCTTGGGGACTCCCCTCAAAGCCACCATGGTAACTCACAACAAAGCCAGACCTGATACTGTCCTTGAGTACAGGCAGATTTAGTCACAACCACATCACTATTAAGAGGTCCGCTAAGATCTCTCTTGTGTTTCTTCTTCTTTTTTCTTTCTTTTTTGTTTTTAGGTCATAGACTTTATCTCCTCCTGTCTCCGGATGTCCTCCCACAGAGCTGAGATGACCTCCTCTGCCTTCGGACAGTCTGCTCCTCTCATCCCAAACCTGGAGCCCGGGATGGGGAAGTCTGCAGCCATGCTGGGGTTGTCTGCCGGTCTGGGGGGAGCAGAAATGGAGCTGCAGAAGATGCTAATCGATGAGAGGATGAAGTGTGAAAACCACAGGACTAACTACCAGACTCTAAAGGCAGAACATGCCAGGTACACCAATTTTAGTCGTACAGTGTGGTTAAAGCTTCACAGTTGTGTGGTTACAGTAACTTGCACTATGATCGAGGTCACTGGTGGTGTATCTTTTGCAGCTTGCAGGATGAGTTCACGCGGGCGCAGGGGGAACTAAAGCGCCTGCTGAGCGACAGACAGGCTCAGCAGGAGAAACTGCAGCTGCTGTTGGCCGAGCTGCGAGGAGAGCTGCTGGACAAAACCAGGGAGATGGAGGAGCTTCGGCTGCAGGTAAACTGAGCCTGAGAAGGGAGGAAATCACATATGCATTTAGAAATTCATGCACATTTGCTTCTGAAGTGACTGAGAGATTTTCACCTGAATTTGAACTAGGATATCATGTTTGAATTGGATACAAATATATATGTGTGTGTTTGTATGTGTTTCTTGTTGACCAGGTGATGACCCCTCAGCGGCTGGAGTTGCTCAGAGCACAGGTGCAGCAGGAGATGGAGGCTCCGGTCAGGGAGCGCTTCAACAAGCTGGAGGAGGTCAGTCTGTTAGTCTCTGTGTCAGGAGTCACTAATTTCTGACACCATCTCTGTGTAATGTGAAAAAATAGACCTGTAACATCCGCTTTTAGCAGCGCTCAAAATTGTTTCCACTGAAGGAGGAACATGTTGCACAGGGACTTTTTGGTCTGTAGCAACAGCCAGAGAGCAACATATTTGTGCTGATTGCCTCTTTTGAAAATCATGTAAATATGTGTGCATTCAAGCTAATTTCCATTCTGTTCTGCCCGAGTGCTCCTTCTCTCTCGCTGATTTGCGGCTATTGTGTGCACTCGCAGGAGACGGAGAAGTACAGATCAGAGTACAACAAGCTGAGGTATGAGTACACCTTCCTCAAGTCCCAGTTTGACCACCAGAGGGAAGAACATGCTCGTATACTGGAGGAGCGGAGAATACGCTACCATGCGGAGGTGTGTGCGTTTGAAAATGTAACGTGAATGTTACTTTAATTTTTTTTTTAAAAGATCTGTAATATCCTTCTTTGTTGTTCTCCTCTGTTGTCAGATCTCTCATCTGGAGAAGGATAGGGAGGACCTGGTGGCTCAGTACCAGGGTTCAGACTCACTGCGCGACGGGAGACGAGTGGAGGCTCTGCTGAGGGAGAAAGCTCAGCTCCACCTGCGGCTGAAGGGTCTGGAGGCGGAGGTGGCCGAGCTCCGAGCCCAGAAAGAAGACTCGGGCCAGCAGGCTGAGAACGTCCAGCGCATCCAGATCCGACAGCTCACAGAGTCTCAGGCTGCTGTGAAGTCGCTGGAGGTGAGAAAGAAACGGTCCTGACATCATGATTGCATTTGACTGCAGTTAGATTCACGTTTAAATCGACAAAACTGTTGGGTTTTTTTTTTTTTTTTGGCAGGCGGAGCGTCACTCTCTGCGTCTCCAGCTGGAGCGGATGGACAGCGAGCTTCATCAGAACCACGAGCAGAACAGCCAGCTCACCGGACGACTGCACAAAGCGGAGAGAGAGGTCAACTCCCTCACCTGCCAGGTACACACTGCACACACAGTTCCATAACTTGAGCAAGAGCAGCAGTTTTCTATTAAACTCTACTCTACTGTTTGTATGTAAGAAATTAGTGATGTAAAATGAAACTGAAAACAGCTCATTGAGTTGTAGCTCAGGAAAAAAAGACAAATAAATGTGTTTGCATTGAGAAAATAACCATATAAATAAATGAACTAGTATACGCCTGTGATTCATAAACAGCTGCAAGAAAAGACCTAAAAAAAACCCTGGAAAGAACGAGAGTTTTTTATGAATGTCCAGCAGATGTCAGTCATCACGGCTGAATGTTGCATTTTATTTTCTTGCTCTCACGGTCCTCAGATTGAAAGCCTGAAGCACTCACACAAACTAGAGGTGGCCAGCATCAAACTGGAGTGCGCCCGCTCTAAAGGGGAAGTGGAACGGGAGAGAGACACACTTCAGGGCCAGATTGAAGGTATTACATGATTCTCACTCACACGCTCAGCAGTCGATTTTCCTCATTATAATCTCTCATTTTTATGCTTCCTCTTGAATAAGCAGGAAAAATGCGGAGAGAAGTTGAACTATTTAACCGACTCCTCTTAGTTGAATTTAGGTCATATATTCACATCCTAGTCATTCTACTTTTACAGTGATTGAGCAGCACCCTGTTTTTCATCTCATGTGTCTCAGGTCTGCAGGCAGACGTGGAGGTGTTTAAAGCGGCGGTGGAGCGACACAAAGAAGTCCTAGTGGATAAAGAGAGGGAGATGGTCAGGAAGGTGCAGTCCACTCACGATGAGGAGTTTCGCAAAACTACCGCTTTGCACGAAGAGAAGTGAGAATCACCCTTGTCTCATTTCAGTTAGTGATGTCTTTCATGTGGTGGAAGATTAAAAGGAAGAGGTTAATGTACAGTTGAGCAATTACTTTTTTCTAGCCTACTTCTCATATTAGAACATTATTTTTGATTTGTGGTCTGTTGTGTCGTCAGGTTGGAATTGGAGAACCGTCTGGCGGCGCTGGAACAGCAGAAGTCTCTGCAGGACGCCGCCGAAACCTCCCAGAAAGAGGAGTGGGAGGAGCGCATCCGTAACGCCCAACAAGGCGAGGAGACAGCTCGCAGAGAACTACAGAGCCTGAGGTCTTCAACTGAACTTCCCCTTTCTTTCAACACACACACACACACACACACACACACACACACACACACACACACAGCAGATAGTTATAAATCTGCACAGAAGTTATAGCTGGTTAATTATGTATGTGCATTGTTATTTGTAATATAATACTGGAGTCTGATAGTGGTTACATTATCTGCAAAAGCAACATTCACATGGCAGTTTTTATTATAATATGCCTGCACAGTGCACCAGGAAGACAAAAAGACAAAAAAAAAATACAATTAATGGAAAAAAAAAAAGCTTTTGTGAGTTGTGAGATCGTCAGTACTCTCATTAATTAAACTATTGTGTTTCAGAACCAAAATACAACAACAAAGCTCACAGCTGGAGGAGCTTGAGAGACAGAAAGCAGAAATTGGTGACCTACAGCAGGTGAGTCAACATCCACAACCTTAAGCCAAAAAATAATTAAACTTATAGAATGTCTGTTTCCCTCACATAAATGTGATTTTATTTTTTTAAAACATCATTTGTTTGACCCCAACAGCAAAACAAGGAGCTGGGTGTCCAGTTGGGGATGCTGTCTCAGTCTGAAAGTGACCTGATGGAGGCAAACCAGCGCCTGAGAGAGACACTGGACAGAGTGAGGGAGGAGCTGAGGATGGCTCGAGCTCAGACCGAGAGGAGCCAACACGAGGCTGAGAGGTACATTTGCTGGCCTGCCTTCCATTAAATCAGCAACTCAAGTCCCATTATTTTTCAAAAAAGCACTTAAACAGTTAGACTTCATGAGGCGCAAACAACACATTTCTGAGCTCATCTTTGTCCCCCTGTAGGCTGATGGAGGACCGTCGTGTTGAGTGGTTGGAGGATAAACACAAGCTGCAGGAGAGAGACGCAGAGCTGCAGCAGAAGTACTCTCAGGTCAAAGAGAAACTGCAGAGGGCAGCTGTGGCCCAGAAGAAGGTACTGCTGCATGTTGTCTTTAAGGACAGACTGCATCCTCTCTATTTTGTCTGTGTATCAGTTCACAACTAGATCACATTAACACAATCATTTCTTTGTAGCTTGGTTTATTTTGTTCATTTATAAATACTTTTTAACATTAAAATGATCTTAAATGAGTTGAATTTGACTTTCTGTAAGCTGCTCATAAAATTTGTGTGTGTTGTACAGAGGAAAACACAGACAGAGAACAAAGAGAAGAGACTGCAGGATAAAATCCAGTTGCTGGAGGCCAAGATAGAAGAGTTGGAACTGGAAGCCGTCACATCCAAGAAGTAAACTCAATGTCTCATTTTATGAATGAAATAACTGTCAAGTTGAGCTGTTTGGATAACCCTAGCTGTATTATACTGTATGACTATGAAAGAAAATAGTGGGTGTAGTGGATATTTTTGTCCTTTTAATATTAGACATTTCAACCTCCTATGCTGGATGACTTAACAAAAAGACCAATCAGAAGTCAGCTTTAAAGCCAGTTAAAGTCTGCAATGTTTCTTCCTCTTTCCAGACGTACATCCCACTCAGAGGAACAGCCTCAGTTCAACAGACGGTTGAAGGAGCTGCAGCGGCGACACAACGAGTTTCGGCGCCTCCTGCTGGGTGGCCAGGGTGCCCTCAGTGCAGCCCCAGCCTTTGTAACCTCCTCGCCCAGCCCCTTCCTCCTCCTCGGGTCTGAGGGGCCGTTATCCAACATACCGGTAAGCAAAATGAGCTGAGATTGTAGCATTAACCTGCGCTGTAGCTGGATGGTAACACTGAAAATAATTTTAAGGGAGATCAAAGCAGCAGCAGGTAAAAAACATCACACAAGAGTCAGAACAGTTTCTACACCCACAGTAGCAGTAAATAGAGTAACATTCAATGCAGCAATAACATGTTTGACTATGACAAAGTGAAACCTCCACTTCACACCTTCCACACAAGCAAAACCACACCTCCTCTGTGGGTTGAAGGGTTTTCCTTTAAAATGTCGCCTCATCAACTGAAGTAGACACAAGTTAGATTAAAAAGGTGAGATGTTGCTAACAAAATCAGATTAAAAAGGTGAGATGTTGCTAACAAAGTTACATAACAGAAAGGTGACTGTTTAGACCATGATGACTTTTGCTGTATGCATTATGCTGTTGTAACATTTCTTTGTTTTCCTGGTGTGTCTCCTCTGTGTGGCAGGAGGAGCAGCATCAGACGGAGCTGTCTCTGTTGCGTCGGAGGCTGGAGGACCTGGAGAGCGCCCAGCAGCAGCAGCTGGAGGAACTGGGGTCTCTGGTGCACAGGGACCGGGACCTCACTCCCCAGCCTGACCTTTGACACCCAAATTGCTTTACATTGGACTTTAAGTTGACTAAGAGTGAGGCACACCAGCATTGTTTGTATAAATATAGAAGCGTTATTTATTGTTGCGTTTACATGAAAATGGATTTCTCATGTACTGTTGTGATGTTTGGTCATTTGAAATACTGCAGCACCTTTTTATAAAAATGACCATGACGGCCATTAAGAGACTTTCTTAGGGTTTGATTTTTTCTATGTTTACACACATTCATTCTGAAGCCATTCTGAAAAATGAAAACGGCTTTATATCGATAATGATATAAAAGCTCAAGACACTTCAGACTGGGACTCACAAGTTTATACACTTTTACTGTCACTTCCACAAACCTGTACTTGAATTGGTTAAACAATGGTTGAACAATAATGAACAAAAGCTCAATTTTTCACGTTAAATTAATGCAGTCATCAGCAGTGCAAGAGCAGCAAGCACATGTCACATACAGTCAGTGCATCACTTAAGTTAACTCTTTGAATGCAGGAAACATCCCTGGAGTGAAAGCTTTCCACAGACGTTTCACCTCAAAGGAAACAGGACGTATAGATGTGGTTTGCAGCTTAGTGCTGAGTATTCATTGGTTACACAAGCCGATGCTTCTGAAACTGTTAAACTTAGTACCACAAGGAAAGGGAACATGGTGGCCCACTTTCGTTTTATGCCAACAAGCTCTCTCCTCAGTCCTTTCTCCACTGCTTCATCATGTATTTTATAGTTTGATTGATGAGTGGCAGGACAGACAGCTCAGCTCCAGGCGCAGCTCCTCAGTGCATCAAATGAATTCTTGACATGATGTAGTTGCTCCTTCAGCTCCACGGGGACACCGTTCTGGTCCAGCTTCTCTTTGATCTGAAAACAAAAAACAACCCTTTATTGTCAGGCATTTCAAACTCTCACTTTTCTTTAAGTCAAAAATCATTTATAGAAGCAAATTCTGCAGCAAAGTGTAATTTCTACTGATGTCATGAAAATGCACAACACTGAACAGACTCAACAGAAGGAAAGATTATTCCAGCTTCGTGAGATAATACCATTAAAGTGCATTTATTGCGTGGACAGTGCAGATTAGTTTTCTGGAGAAAGCAACACCTGTTTATAAGATCTTAGCTCTACTGAAAACAAGTGAAATTCTGTCACTCGTGAAAACCTTTTACAGTGGGCTCTGAGTGGGCTTTTGTGCCTGCATCAGAGCAGGAAACTGAGCAAAGGGAAATCAGAAGTGCTAAAATGTTATTTCCTCTACATCAGATGTCTCATGTGACTCAGTTTCACAAGTGCTGCTGCTGTTAACATTTTAAACCAGCACTATCGAGGTTGAGCCTGTCTGTCTGTGCCGGAGCACGATACAGAGCGATCACACTAATCAAACGAACAAGACTTTAGGGGTGAAACTTGCTCGGGCGCAGTACAATTGCCTAGTGTGAGTACGCCCTTAGTGACAAGTGTGTTTTCTGGCAAACAGACATGTGGCAATCACACTGTTCATCTCTAACAGTTGGCAGTCACCTACAATGAGAGGTGTCAAACCAACAATAGCAGAATGCAGAACTTAAAAGGGCACTTCACTGGTTTTACCCATGAAGATAGGTTTATGCAACATGAGAAGAAGGTTTGAAAAAATAACCCTGTCCAATTTGCCTCATGATATCAAATGTATAACAGAGCCTGTGAACTTAAAAAGATTTGGGAGTTTACCAGGCCTTATGTGACTAAAAACAATATTGCGATGAATAATGGGAAACGTAGGATTCAGCTTTTTTGGAGTTCCATCAACACTAGGGAGTAAAAGTGAGGACATCTTAACCTCTATGTTACCACCCAGCTCACTAGGAGAAAGGGAAGCTATGTAAAACAACATGTAGCAGGTTAAATAAAAGTATTTAGTAACAGGAAGTCAGATGTTTTAAAAAATACCATGTAACCAAAAGAGAAACTACCAAAACAAATGGGCCGGTGGATGCTATTCAAAGCAAAAAACAAATCTAACTAACAGCGGACCCTGAAACTGGAACTGAAATTAATCTAGCGGTCGCACAGAAATGGAACTAACACCTCACTGCCTACACCTAGCCTTGCAGTGGCTTGAAAAAACATGAACACAATATAAAGACAGCACCCCTGCTCCTTGTGGCTCTAACAATAAAGATGCTACATGTGTGACCAGTTAAAGAACAAAACTACTTAGATTTGGACTATTCCTATTTAATCTCTCTCTTGCAAGTCCCAAAACTTTACACAATCTGCAACTAATGTGTCTGAAACAAAACCAAATGTGGCGTCTACAGTTCATGTTGGTATTGTGTATTCATTTCATTCTACATAAAAAACTATTCAAAATCTTTGAACACAGCAGAAATACTGAAACACATGTGAGCCAGTCTGGAATAGATGGAGCACAGGTGAGAAGAACTGACCTCTGTGAAGTATCTCTGTATAAATTTGAAGAGCTCTCGGAGGGCTGCAGCTTCGTTGAATTCATTTTCATGTTTCTGAAAGTAAAACACACAGTCATCCATTCACTGCTGATATTCCCAGCACTTCTTTTGCTTTGAAATCTGTAGTTGAAACAGACGTTACCTTTGACTCCTCCTGCAGGAAGGCCTTAAATTCTGTGTCTGTGATTGTTGACTGTTCTCTGATCTGCTTGTAGTAAGCCTTCACGTCCTGCTTGTACTTGGGAATGTCTTTGGCATACAGGAGCTTGTTGGTTGGTGCGTGCTAGAACACAGTAATATTCAAGATGATATGTTCACATGCTCCTATCTTCAACATGATTAGTTAAACATCATGACATCTGAGACAGAGATTAGGACTTGTCCTAGACTAAAAACAAGATTCTGTGAAAATATCCATTGAGAAACAAGTCTAGTCTTGGATGAGACTTAATCTCTGTCCAGGAAATCATATAATGACTGTAGGTTGCCTAAATGAACATATATGACTACAGAAAGAGGACAGGCGCACCATGTACAATGTCTCTAAAGTTTATAGAAGCATTATAGTGGTTGGATGAAGGATGCGATTTGTGAAAACACATAACCTCTTACGTGGTACCCACCCCAATTTTTGGGCACAAGCCCAAAAATAATGTATCCAAATTAGGAGTTTACTGTTCTTCACCTCTTCTAGTCTTATTTAAAAAGGAAAATCTTAAAATGTTCTAACTGAACAGTCACAATGAGTAGAATTGATCCTGAAAATTAGTGTCCCACAGGTTGGACAGTGTTCAGCAGGTTAACATGCCAGAATTAAATCACCCAACACTCCTTTCAGTACCATGGATAGCACCACTTGGTCAGACGTGCCCCCGCATTTGGGGTAGATGCTTATTCTTTCATATTCAGGTAATTATTCACCACAGAATCATCTCATCTTAGTAAAACTGGACTTTTTATATTGATGAAGTATAATATACTTGTTTTGTACTTTACCTTCCCCAGCTGGACCTCACTGAGGGAGAAGGAGTCCATGAAGGCCTGAGCAATGACGGACAGGCAGCCGTCCAGATGTGGAGCCTTCTCTATGTCGAAAACAAACTGAGGGTTCTTCAGAATGTTGATCCAGAAGCGCAGAGGCAAACTGCAGAGGAGAGTGAAGACATGCCAGAAAGAAAAACAGGTGCAGTTTAAAGATTTGGACGCTCCACTAGCATCTCTACACACACTCTTATGACTTCTGACTTGTGTATAAAAGCTTTTTTGACATCCCAGCCTGTACCTGTTGGTCTTCCAGATGTGCATGACATCTGGATCTGTGATCTTCATGACGTCTGCCTGACTGTCAAGGAAGTCGAAGAAGTATTTGACAGCATGTGGAGCTTTGCAGGAAGGCAACTCCCAGATAGACTTGAACAAAGTCTCCACATAAGAATGCACTGCCACCTTAGAGAGAAAGAGAACAAGGTAACCTCTTTTTTTCTGCTGTCGTTTATATTTCTGAACAGCAAAGAAAACAAGCTTTCATGATATGGATAAACAGGCTGAATAAGAAATATTAAAGCAGGTAGAGAATGTTCAAATTTGGTTATGATTCCTGTGGTTTTGTTAGAGCTGGTTTAAGTTGGAAGATATAAAATGGTTCCTCTTGCCTTTGTCGAGAGCAGCTTAGTGAGATGAATTTCCTTCAGTTTAAACTTCTTCTTCTCCGGGTTGTTTCGCTGATCTTCGTCTACATCAGGATCAATCTGCAGAAAGGAAGACGCCACCCATCATATTAGTTCATCTTCACTAGTCGGTGATTCAACAATGAAGTGCAGGGGTCAAATAGATGTGATAATTCATATTAAAAACTGTCTCTCACCAAGTGGAAGTATTTTACAGAGAAGTCCTGATCATCTAGCAGGTAATAAAAGAACAGAAATAAATGGTTATAAGAAGGACAAACAATTAACTTCTGCATTTTATGGTTGCAGGTTTATTAAAGCTGCAGTATACAACATTTTAAAACAGAAATTTAAAGCACTAAAACAGTTTATTTAACATCAGACTAATTTTCATTCCTAAAAGCTCTCATTTATATCAAATAAACTTTTCAAAGATGGTGGGGACATTTTGAGCATTAGTGATGTGCGTGTTGTATGGGTGTGGCTGGCAGTCAGATGATTGTGACAACTTTCCGTTGGTGAAATTGAAGAAGTAGTTTGACATCTTACAAACATGATAGCTAAGCTTTAGCGGTGTCACTAACAATATTTTACCCATTTCCCCGTTTCCATTTCCTGGCTCTAGCTCTGTACTTACACACAGCACACTTGCACATATAGTACCAGTCAAAAGTTAATTAACTGTCTGCATGAAGAAAACAAGATAAGTAAGTTTAAAAGTTAAGTAAACAGTGTCTTTCCTTTCAGATCTTACCTTTCACACTCAACTGAGGGCTCAGAGGGGGATGAGTTTTTGTAGAAAGCACTTTGATCGTAGCTCCATCAGGCACCTACAGGCGTAAAAAACAGACCAAGAACAGTGAGAGTAATTACAACAACACTGTCGACACATGCTTTAATTACAGGCTCTGCCATAACCTGCTCTGTCAGTACTGTTGCGTATGTAAAATAGTGGATAGTCACACAACCCCTATTAAATAACTCATCTCACTATCAGAATTTGATCAATTCGGTCTGATAACATTTGGAAAGTCTAGAGGAGCTGCATGATTAAATGATTTGATCCCCATTCAAGTTAGCAGGGCGTTTACAAGAAGTTAGCCGGTTCAGCTAGTGCATGCTCTGCCCACAAAGTGGGAATGTCAATCCTGACATCAGATTATAAACTCTGTATACTGTGAAATACAGAGATTTATCTGGCAGTCATTAGATTAATCAGCATTCTGTGAACTCATTTGTGTATAAGTAAAAAAAAAAGTGTAAATGTTCTGCAGTGCAGGTTCAAAGAAATGACATGTGGCACTCGTGATAGGAGTCTACATGTCAGACACTTCAAGTGATGAGTCTAAAATAGCTATATATAATGTATTGTAATATATTCACATGAGATACGGTTTTCATTTTACCCATCACTATGGTTTCCTTGCACACAAACAGTAAAAACAAAACACAATCGCCCACAAAAAAATCCCCTACATAAGATATACAGGCCCTGCTGTTGTTTTTGCAGGAAAATGTTCAAGAGACGTTGACTTTTCAGGAAATCTTTCTAAGCTGTGTATTACTTTCATGATTATGAAAAGTTTTACATCCAAATATTATAGAGTTTCATCAACTTCCGCTGCAGTGACAACACTTTGTAACCCAACCACACAGCAACAGTTTCACATATGTTGGTTCTTGCTTGACTAATGATGTGAGGTGAAGTCCAGGCCACCAGGCTATATACCACTCATCTGTTTGAGTCCGTGGTATCTATCCCTTCCCCCGAGGGTATTCTGATAGATAACAGACACATGACACAAAAAGACTCAATGATCCCATTATGAAGCCATTAAAACCACTCTTGTTCCAGTACGTCCATATGCTTGTTGTCTGCTAGCTTAAAAGCTACACAAGGTACATATATCTTTTCTTTTATTTAGAAGTCCACTTTTCTTATCAGCCTTATTGACAAAGTGAAACTCTAGTAGATAAGAGCTTTTCACTCCCCCGACTACACTGACTCAGCTAGTCCAAATTTAATTCTGTTATTGCATACAGGAAATGATGAGTCTATTTAACGGCACAACCAAAGTAAGTAAAGTCCTGTCAGACGTTGTCCCCTAACAGCAGTGGACATGTACTTGGTACAGAGGAAGCTGTTCATTCTTTATTTATAAAACCTCACAAACCACCAGGGTTTATGTGTTTCAGTATGTGTTAGGTCATTTAAGTCCTTGTGGTAATAGTTACATCTTGCTGCTATGTTGGTCTTCTACAATAAATCAAAATGTGCAGCAGATTTAGCTTTTTGTCTGTCTTTTCTTATCAGTCTGCAGTTGAAAATATTACTCGACATATTTTGCTTTCAAGCCAGTTTTTTCTTTCACTTTTAGATCTTCCTTTTACACATGCTCTTCCTGTAAGTGGAGAAAAACAACATTAATACTCAGAGTGAGGAAGAGTGGGGGGGGGGGGGTTAACTGAGGTTTGCCAACTGATAAAACCTTAGCACTGCATCCCTGCCCTTGTTTTGAATGAGTGTGGTTGGTTTTTCATGGGTGTGTTTCTATAGCATCCTCTATCCGTTCACTCTCACCTTGTAGTGCTTGAGTGTGTTCAGCATCGTCACCTCCCCGATAATCTCTGAGCTCCCATCCACTTCCTCCATTGGAACAAACGATCCGTCCTTCTGAAACTCTGGTTGGAATATGAGGAGAGATTATGGTTAAACAAAGTGAAGAGTATTTCTTTGAAGGTATAGATGAGTTTATGGCAACTTTAACCTAAACTTTCAGTTTATTAGTTCAGTTAATGCATAGTCATTAAGAACACCCCTTAAATCACCTGTTGGGTTCTAAGGATAAGCATTAAGATTATTTTCAGCTACAAAATGATAGGAAATAAAAGTATGTGTGTTCATGGTAATAAAGGAACACGTCACCCAGTGCAGCCACAGTTTGGCTCATCTACATGTTTTTAACAGTTTCTGGACAACAATAGACAATAACTGCATCATGCTTTAGCTACACATGCAGTATTTGTTAGTATGATCAGTTCACTGCTGGTTTCATGCGATTTGGTGACAATAGGAGTATAGAAGTATACTATATCAGTAAGTATAGAATATCAGGGTTAGGGTATCCTCTGAAATGTTCACAGCAACTGAGCCATGATCACAGTTTAGATGAGAACTGTTTTATAGGTTTATAAAAAGAATTAGGCTCAAATAAAGCAGTATGATCTTAGTATTGAAAGACATGGGTGTGATTCTCACCAATATAAATGTCTTTGAGGTTGGTGTTGTAAGGGAAACCAAACTTGGCCTTGAAGCTGGACAGGATTTTTTCTTTGACCTGTTCCACTGTGTCACAATTGAGGGCGTTGACCTCCAGAGACTCGCTGACCTCACCGTCACTGCCCACTGCAAACAGCGCCTTCAGCTTCTGTAGACAATATACAGAAACATGGACACAGCTGTAACATAGTGTTGCTACAGTATCAACCATAATCTTACGTTATGGTTATGACATTAGTCAACCTGCAGGTGCTATGCTTGAGTGCATGTGTGAATAGTAAATGCATCCTGTACTTGCACATGCACACATCTTGCATGCATACCTATCAAAAACCACTATGACAACCACTAATGCTAACCTCAATCTTCACATTGTGCAAACATTATCTGAATCAAAGCCACATCAGCTGTTTCATATGACAACAGATTGAGAATAATTTAGTGGTGTGTCATGTGCCACCCCTCATTCATGTGAAAGCATATTGTAACTGCAGTGATGTTTGAGGAGAGGTGTAGTTAATGAAAAGGGTTTCACTGCAGTCCGAAATAAACAGAAGCAGCTAAATGCTAAGATGAACAAGCACATTGAAGACCTGGAGCTTAATATCAGGAATGACATCAGACAAGGTCAGTCACACATTTACATTATATATCTCTAGTATGAGAGTATGGCAAATGTTAACATTAAAGTGATACTCTAGCACTCCTCTGCAGACTTAAAATGCAACAGGAAAAGGATTATTTTTTGGGGAATTATCATAAATTCAATAGAAGCTTCTCAATCCACTCCTACAGCATTATCTACTTCTCTGCTGCACATCTGTGTCCTCAATACACATACATGTACAGATACCCTCAATATGTTCCAAAGACAACATTTACCAACTGAGAACTTATTTTGTTAATTGAAAAAAAAGTTCTATAGAAAAACATATCACTATAATCTTATCTAATTTTGTAATCCAGTCATGCAAGGAAGGTATTGAGTGTCATTTTGGTCAGTTCCACAACTCAGGTATTGTGTCAGCAACTGCATCAAACAATATCCAGCCCTGATGAAAGCCATGTTAATCCCAATCAAAAGTAGTCAGGGTTTTAGGTTCTATTCCACCACTTGAGTCCAGAATGAAATATCTCGAAAGAGATTGTTTGGATAGCCATGAAAGTGTGTACAGACATTCATGGTCCCCAGAGAATGAAGCCTACCATGCTACACACACACACACACACACACACACACACACACACACACACACACACACACACACACACACACACACACACACACACACACACACACACACACACACACACACACACACTTAAGTTTTAACTTACTGAAACTAAATGTTGGTATTTTTTCAGACTGTTCAGTTAGCTAACTGTTAAGGAGGGATTTGGGTAAATTTCCAATTTCATAGACTGATACTTTATAGTCAGTTGTATTTACATTCAGTATAATTTGTTATGATTATAAATGTGAAAGTATGAAACTGCTCACTAAATAATTATCACTCGACCACCTCTCATCTGACATCTAGGTGCATGAGAGTGAGTCAGAGACAGATGCAGGGACAGAGCAGAGATAATTTGCTGTGGTGAGTGATGAAAGAGATTTGATAGTTTAGAATAATTTGTCAATAAGAAACATTTCAGTCAAGGTGCTCTGTATGACCAATAAAGTCAGGAGAGTGAACCATCTTATGCTATGCTCACTGTCAAACTGTAAATCAATAATGGACCCTCAAATTCATTGTCATTTATTTGTAAAGACATAGACCACACAAAAAATAAGAATTTGTGAATAACTATCTCACCTGTATATTACTCTAATTATTAAATGAATCCACATGTCATGTGTCCCACCCACATTTCAAATGTTTCCTACACCCATGCTGTACATAGTCCTGTTTCTTTACTTAAACCATCAAATGGCCAAAAATAGATTGGGGACTCGCCCAACTTCCCTCAAATCTCACTCCAAGGTTTTCTGAAACAGGTTTTCTGTTGAAAGCTCTGTATTTTGTACATGTTTCCATCTTATTTCCTTTCTGCAGTTTTGTGGCTAATGCGTGATCCCTCTGATAGCTGGAATTAAGCAGAAAATGTAGATGTTGGTTTGTGAGATTAGATAAAACCTTCATAGGCTCAGTAGCAGCAGAGGGGAGATGTAAATGTAAAAGAAGAGGGAACACAGTGTACTGAAGATTAAACAGTTAATTGTTACATTTGAACAGTGATAATACAACACATTAATAACACTTTGTATTAGTGTTAGAAGTATGTAGATGTTTTAGGTTTGTGCAGAATACTCAAATTATCAAATGTAGATAGTTTACTGTCAAACCTTCAATATTCAGCTTTTCTAAAAAAAAGTTACAAAACTGCAACTCTAGTCAGTGCGGTTTTTTGCACAATTTGTGTTGCTTAGCATGTGAATTTTTGTTTCTTCTTCCCCATAACTCACGTTATTTCTAAGCTAAAATGAAAAAAATAGTATTGATAAACAAGTAAAGCTGCATCTACTGTCATGGACAACCCAAAGTTCTGAGTAGTTGGGGGTGTTCAAAGAAAACCTGTTCATGCAGTACATAGGTTCATTCATGCGTTTCATCTCGGAAATACTGAAACGCTCCATTTCCTAGAATTCAAAGTTTTTGTGAAGTTAAGTTTCTAACTGTGAGCAGCTGCTTACCCAAACAGAGGCAGCCACTGCCCATATGTGATGTGTTTTATTGTCTCTATTAGAATGCTGCCTCTAATTTATGTAAATGGAGGACAGTATGCAGTGTCTTTGCACTTGTTAAACGGTCTACTGGCTCATACATCTGGAGGACATTTGATTAGTTGAATTTGACCACACACCTCTGAGGGAAAGAGCAGCAGTAGTTGAACAAACATTCAGTCAACACAAATAAGTGTCTACAGCCATGCTAGCAGCTCTGTTAGTCTTAGTAGTGCTGGGGGCTGAATGCTAACACATCTTAACTGAGTGTGTCAGCGTGCTAAGATTCCGTACTAAACACACAGTATACATGAGGATGATTGGGATGTCATTAGTTCTGCAGGCATTCAAATTAGTATTAGTACATTTTGACCTGATGATGGCAATAGAGGAAACTTTAAGGGAAGACCAAACACGTTACAAATGAGTTCATCCTGAGGGGAACGTGAATGTCTGCACCAAATTTCATGGCAATCCATCCAAGAGTTGTTGAGGTGTTTCACTAAAAATCAAACAAATGTCAATCTCATGGTGGCGCTAGAGTGACGGGATCACCCAAATTGGTAGGATTCATCCACTGGAAACCATGAGACCGTTTTACAGGTGAAGAGTTGGATCTACAACATTTCATGGTCAACCATCTAAAAGACATCCTGCCAGCATGGGAAAAACACATGTCTCAACGTTTGCATGTGCATATAGGATATGTTATTCAACAGGTCTTGCACAATGTTTAGTTTCCTGTCAGTATACTGAACAGGCCTCATAGCTGTCACCGTCACTTTCAGTCTTCCTGTTTGAGAGCTAACAAAAAAGTCAAGATCAAAATCAGTTTCACTCTCCCCAGGAACCGTGAAACTATAGCTTAAACAGAAGAAGCCATGATAGGCCTTTCAAAATGGTCTTGAAATACATGGTGGAGGATGTGGTTCAGTGCCAACTGAGCACTAACAAACTGCCGCTGTACCCTCAATGTGACAACCAGCCTACACACACACACACAAACTGTTTGTATTAGTTAATGGTGGTATTATATGTATACATATTTGGCAATATAAATTAAGCACAGTTTAGTACCGAACCGAAGACGGACGACAGAAGAAAAAATGGGGAAGTATTAAGGATTCTTCTACATGTGCAATCATGTCTCAAAATGTATGACTGCATGGGACATACAGTATGTAAATGCAGCATACAGCAGGGGTCAGCAATCAGATTCAACCATGGGCCAGTTTTTCTTAGCCCTGCTTAATTCACATGAGCCTTGTGTTACATTATCTACTGTAGATTTATGAGGAGTTATGCAATTTATGTGATGCAATCTGTGAAAAGGAAAGAAACTGCTTTTTTTTGGGCAGGCAAATATCTTCATTGGAAGTAAAACCACCACTCATGAAAGGATTTCTTATTTGGATTCTGGTAATCCGCTCAAGTGTGTAAATGCTCTAAGATGCAAGAAGGCATGTGTGTGCGTGTGTGCGTGTGTGTGTATGTGTACCAGGGAGCTGAAGTCCTGAGCCTGCCACAGCAGCCAGTCCTCGCTGAGTGTGTACAGAGCCTTCCCCGTCACGCAGTCCACCGGTCCTTTGCCGATCTGCTGTGTGAGAGCGCTCACCATCAGGAACAGGTGCTGGCCAACACTCTCCTGTGTGCAACAAACAGAAACAGGAACTGGGTCACACAAGGCACTGACACTGTGGTCAGCTGCTGGAGAAACTGTCTGTGGTGGCAAAGTGTTACATTTGTATTTAGTCCTGTGTAATAATAACCGTCACAGCAAATTCATGAGCAAGAATGAATATACATATATTGCAGAATAGTATAAAACACAAGTACACCCATAGTCAATATCAATAAAATAAGTAAGTAATAACAAATCCTTTGCATTTACACAAAACCCAACAAGACTGCATAAAAAACAGGATGCACTAATTTAACTATAATGAAAGGTCCATATTTAAGAATGAACTGTAACAAAAGTCAGCACACTGTTCTTTAGTGAGACTCTGTTGTTTTATGTTTCAATATTTTGTACGCCTGCTGTTGTTTTTGATGACAGATCCTTCTGGGCATGAATGACACCAGTCTTGATCAAATCTGTGGAGAGATGTTCTGTCGTTCTTCACGATCTTTTCAGCTGCTCTTTGCTAGAGGGGTTTTGTTGCTCTGCTTCCGTTTAAATACTCTTAATGGTTCTAGTTCTGTTAGATTGAATGAAGTCAGAAGAACATACTTGGCCTGGTCATAGTTTTCACTTAATTTTTTCTTTAAAAACTCTTATGTGATATTGTTGTATGATTGTTATGTGAGACTGGGAGTCATCTTTTCATTGGGTCTTTTCATAGCGCCGTGTATAAATGTCTTCTCTCCTACACCTTTTGAACTCCTGCAGCCCCATATTAGCACATTCTCACCTCCATGTTTCAAAGTCAGCACTATGCAGTCACTATGGTAGACAAACGTGCTGGAGCCCTTCTGATCCAAACTCACTTATTTTGGTTTCATGTGACAGATTTTTGAGGTAAATTGAAGATAAGTTATGAAAAAAGGTTATTTTCAATTAAGTCCATATAACCTATTTTGAATTATAAATAAGATCAAATACCCCACTCTCAACCCTAATAATACTACAGTTATTGTGAGAAGATTCAGTGTTGAGAAGTTCAGAAACGATAAGATGGGGTTTTCAAATGGCTTAAGACCACATGCATAAACAATGTGTACACACAAAAACCATGGATATGTCATTGCATGCATACGTGCACAGAAGCTGATATTTATGAACACAAAATGTGCAGAGAGAATGTGAACAAACCTCACACTCTTCACACCAGTACATGTTTTCTAAAGCGATCTGAGGGTGAGGTGATGAGGTGGAGTCAAAAAATAAGCTGAGACGGAATGAATTAGTGGTAACATTTCTGTGATACCATTGTTGATGATGGTTAAGAGGCCATATAATGAATTGGTATGAGCTGCACATAATGACTGTTCTGTCTTTTGGGGAACCTCGCCAGTGCAACACAATCTGTGAGACTGCATGTCTTCTTTCCTGCTTGTTTCACTAAAAAGTGTACAGAATTGTGGAGCGGGCCGCATGTTGATATGAAAACAGCTGGTTGAGGGCATATGGGTAATTGTAGAAGTGGAAACGAGGCTCATGCACATGCACCCAGCTTCACAATGACTGAGATTTATAAAACAGAACCATGTGTATGCACAGCTTTATAAATCTGATGAGAAGATTATGTGTGCATATTTCTGGCTTTGTGTGTACACGCAGTTTTAGTCATAAATCTAAACAGAGCTTTATGCATCTGGACCCTAGAGTTATTTATCATGTAAATTGAGAAAATGGTTTGAGTGAGACTGTCCCAAAATACTTATGTACTGTACAAATTGTGAAAAACCATTTGGTTTCAACATTTGGATTCTGATGACTAATGATGGTGTGATGTTTTTAGCCCCACAGAAGATGTTCCTATTTATTTCCCACCCTGTGTCGACATACACATTTTCCCATTATTTCAACAACACAGCTGACTTAAAAGTAACAAGACTAAGAGTCTAATCATACTAGCGACTGTGATGCCGCACTTACGCACAACAGTTAGCTGTCATAAGCAACTTAAAAAGTTGGGGAAAGTCCAATTTTTATTATTTCTTCACATTATATTGATAATTCTAATTAATTTTTAAAAAATGTTTTAAACTGAACATTTTACATATTGCACCTTTTAAGGAATCGTGTAAAGACTAAAGTATACATAAAATTAGCATACCCGGAGGAAGCCGTAGAGGCAGATGGACATCCAGTTGGTTAGCAGCTTCTCAACCGTGGACTCGGTGCGTCGCAGCATCAGTTTGGGCTGAGCGTTGCTGCTCTGCTGCATCAGAGCCTTCAGGAGAACCTCCATCACCTCTGTCATGTATGACAAGTTGCTGTGGAGCGCGATGGTCAGTAGAGATGCCAGTGTACACCTGGAGCAGAGACATAGAATAATATTTTGCAATACAATAACTGAAAGGTTATAGAAGAGAAATAGTTAAGCACACAAAAGCAGAAGTGAATGGGAGCAGACAGAAATAAAAATAAGAAATAGTAGACCAGAGTAAAAAGCAGTTGAGAATACAGTAGAACACAGTAGGCGAGAAGCCAGTAATGGGCCTCGGTTACACTAGCCCACCCAGCCAAGTTTGATCATTTTCTTTATTGTTGACTTGTTTGTGTTGAATTTGTCTTCAGAATGTAATTGGCTGCTCTTTCTGACACGTTGACCTTCCTCAAATGCCTTCAGTCAGCTAGCCAACAGACCTTTCAGGCGATGTAACAGTAACGCTACCACAGTGGCTGGAGTGTTATCTTAAAACAGAGGAAGAAGAAAGACCACTTCCTCCATCAAGTGAGTCCAACTACAGCTGCTCTCTGGGTTTATGTTTAGTTGCCATTTTGTTCTATTAAATTGTTGATTATGAGTAATATGCAGCTGTCTTGCCTTTGTAAATATATTGTATTTTACTGTAAAAATATAGTACAGGACGTTATTTTAATATTCTCCCATTAATGTTATAATTTATTACATGATCTGTACAGAAATGATTACATTATTGGGAATTGCACTTTATTACATTATAAGGAAGTAATTAAATGATCAGGTTTTACTAAATTTTTTATTGAGTTATGAAGGTGTTTTTTTTACTTTATTGCGAGTTATTACATTACCGGTAAATTATTTCATTTTCAGGTTCTACAAGCCTACGTTGGGCATGTTGGAAGTAAAATGGTTGCTGGTTTTTCACTTTGTCTTTTTTTTCTCTTCTTCTTTTAACTTTTCATCAATCTGTTTTTCTGCGAAGAGGGCTCACTCACTTTTTAATGGGTCCACCCAAAAAACAATTTCTCCTCACGCCACTGGAATACAACTGAAGAGCAGAACAAAAGTTAAAGAGCAGAACAAAACAATGAGGAAAAGGAAGGACAGATACACAATAGAATAGAAACAACTGCATTTTACCACACACTTCTGACATCTGTTGAATCATGTTGTGTGCAAGAGTCAGTCACACAGACAGAATTTGAAACCGTAAAACAACACAAACTAACTTGTCTTTGATGGTGAAAGTCTTCTGCTCCTCCAGAGCGTGCACCATGGATGTTAGGAAGACCTGGTCCTGGATCAGCTTGGACAAGCCCAGGCAGCAGTCATCAAGCGGAACCTTCACAGCATCCTGGACCCAGGTAAGACACATCAACATCTTCACATACAGAGTTACAAAGTGGTATGAACACAAACAACATATGCAGCCAGTGTCAAACATTACCTGACCAATGTCTTTGATGCATGATGTCATCAAAGCTTCACTCTGGAATACAAAAATGGAGCGCTGTTAATCTGAAAATAATGATGATGATGATGATGTCAAGATATGAGTATTTCTTTGTAGGCTCACTTTACCTCAGGAAAAAAGATCCTGGAGGCAAAGTGCTTGTAGTCAAGGAAAGGAATCGCCCCAACGTTTTCCATCAGGTCAGCTTTCTCTGTCTGCAGATCCACAAAACCTGCCAGGGACAGTGAAGTGAGGGTGTTTGTGTGTCACTAAACCTCATCCGGCATGGCTGAAGGAAACATTAACTGCAAAACTGTTTGCAGTTTATAGGTCGCAAATGAAAAGAGGTAGTGAAAAACTGATGCATCTGTAGAGTGAAGGTGTGCAGCTAAAAAGAGAAGTGAACACATATGTACTGGCTTTGCAACATCATATATATATAATATATATATATAACAAGTTTGAGACATTTCATGCCAAAGTAAAAGGAACTGAATGTGTGTTGAGGCTCGGTTAACTGTAGACAGTCGAGGGCCAGTCTGATAAGGTGGAGTAATTCTTATGTTGAACCTGTGCAGCTGATGAGTCAGTTTGGTGTTCAATAGATAATAATTTCAATGTTGGAAATCTTCACCATGTTAGATTAGTGTATTAGTATACTAACATGTGTTAAGGGAAAGGTTAGTATGGTTCATTGTGTGAGGAATACAAATATATGTGTCAAATTTCACAGTAACATTGTCACAATCCCAGCATAGTTTTCCCTCTGCCTCCCAGTGTGTGTGTGTGTGTATGTGTGTGTGTGTGTGTGTGTGTGTGTTTAGCGTGGTATGCTTCATTCTCTGGGGACCATGAATGTCTGTACACACTTTCATGGCTATCCAAACAATCTCTTTCGAGATATTTCAGTCTGGACTCAAGTGGTGGAATCAGAAGAACCTAAAACCCTGACTACTTTTGATTGGGATTAACATGGCTTTCATCAGGGCTGGATATTGTTTGATGCAGTTGCTGACACAATACCTGAGTTGTGGAACTGACCAAAATGACACTCAATACCTTCCTTGCATGACTGGATTACAAAATTAGATAAGATTATAGTGATATGTTTTTCTATAGAACTTTTTTTTCAATTAACAAAATAAGTTCTCAGTTGGCAAATGTTGTCTTTGGAACATATTGAGGGTATCTGTACATGTATGTGTATTGAGGACACAGATGTGCAGCAGAGAAGTAGATAATGCTGTAGGAGTGGATTGAGAAGCTTCTATTGAATTTATGATAATTTCCCAAAAAATAATCCTTTTCTAGTTGCATTTTAAGTCTGCAGAGGAGTGTATCACTTTAATGTTAACATTTTCCATACTCTCATACTACAGATATATAATGTAAATGTGTGACTGACCTTGTCTGATGTCATTCCTGATGTTAAGCTCCAGGTCTTCAATGTGCTTGTTCATTTTAGCATTTAGCTGCTTCTGTTTATTTCGGAAGAAGATCACCACAACTACAAAACAAAACCAAGCAAACAAATCAATACAGTTTCACATGTAAAAAGAGAAAATAGACTATACTCTTAGGCTTTGACCAATAGGTGCTTTTGAAGGCTGGTAGTGGACCAAACTTTGTCAAATCGGTCAACCCCACTAAGTGTACTTACAAGCAATAATGCAGAGTATCAGCAGAAGGACAACCAGTCCTCCAATCAGAAGGTAGATATATGATGAAGGCATCAGTTCTATTGTCTGGTCGCCATAAGTAATCTGTACATAGAAAACAAACAATAACCACAGTGCATTAAAAAAGAAGTACCAGAGCAGTGTGTTGCAAATACTTACCCTGTACTGTATTGTCATGATTACATTTCTCTATAGTATTGTAAAGCTTGGTGTTGTATGAAAAGATTTACCTCCAACTTCTGAAACTTAGGATCAGCTGTGGTTGTAATGTCACAGGTGAAAGAGTCTGTCTCGTTACTTTTAATTGTGTCTCCCATGATGCAGTTGTGACGTTTTCCCCCCTGGATGCCGATCACTGACAACTCTCCTGCGCTCATCTCCAGCTTGTCTGCCTTTTTCTGAAATGACAACAGAGGACTTTTCTAATGCACCTGTGTCCTCTGTGTGTGCATGCCTGCTGAAAAACATGAATTACCTGTATAGTGATGTGGACATTTGGCCCTGTTGTTGTGGATGTGAAGCCTGTAAACTTGGGCTCTGGGTAGTAGGTGAAACTTGTGATGCAGAGTAAGGTTTCATTGGCAACTTTCACAGACACATTTCTGGAAGAAGTCTTACCAGCTGCAGGTGTGTCGTAAGTTAGATTCTGCAGTAAAGAAAAAAAGAAGAAAAAAACGATGTATATGATCCATGTAATATACATACAACTCCATACTGTAGGAAGGGCGTGACTTCTTTTTTTCTTCTGTCTTTTTCCTTATTTTTGGACTGACTGACTGCATTATCTGACTTAATATGGGCTACTGGATGCCTTCATTTCCTTTAGGATCAATAAAGTATCTCCATCTATCTATCTCATTATGTAAACTAATGATGACTAATCATTATATCAAAAATTATACAATGAATTGACATAAAGTTACTTAAGTAAATAAGAACATATGCTAAGAAAAGATAAGACATGAAGGTGATGCCAAGAGAGATGACATGACATTAATATTGTTATATGACATAATGCAGCATTATATACAATAAACATACACATAACAAAATGATGTGATCATTTGACATGACCCAGTTAAAAATGCACTATTTTTTATGTGCATGCTTTTGGACCCACCTGAGAGTTTCTGTTTTGAGGAAGCTTGACTTCTTTCGAGTCGTTGTCATGTGTGACCCCTTCAACAAACTCGAAGTGGGATCCCGTGATGACGATCCTCCTTTTTCCACTACAGGACACAGATCAGCCACCAAATGGAGGGAATGGATTTAAATAAACATATGATACCACAGAAATTATTTTTTAACCTAATAAACTAATATGATGCACCTTGAGAAATCTTATAAGGGTAACCTAATTATTTCTAGCTGAAATAAAACACAACAAGAGTGTAAGTCTAATCTCTGATAGTTAACAAAAATATGTGGGATCACAATCATGATTGGTAATAAACCACTGTTCAAAGTGAACCTTTTGAACTAATTGGTTTAAAGCCCTGGAAGGCTATAAAAATAACCATAATATTTACGTAAGTGGAGTAAAAGTGAATATTAATTTCCCTGTTTATTATATAATAGTGACAAATGAATGTCTTTTGAATGATTCGTGTTTTTACATACATGTACATGAACTGTTATAAAGCTCTGAAGTAGTTTGAGTATAATGTCTGTTTAAAACTGTGTGTTGAGGCAGAAGTGGCACTTTCAGTTGTTGCTTAAGAGGGAAGTAGTGTTGTGGAGAAAGACATTGCTTTTGAGAAGTGGCTATCTTTCCCCATCAGATGACCCTCAACCTGTAACTGTTCCTCAGTTACTAACATTGTTTCCTAGAATCGGTTTCGGCAAGTTCTACTTAAGTCAGTCACAAACCCGCAGTATGCATTTCCAAAAATAGCTTACGGAAGTTTTACTGACCTCTTAAAGCTTTTAGAGTTGGAAGTGCTGTCTGCAGCATTTGTAATTCAAACAGATCTACTAAAAGTGTCAAATTAGTTATCATAACTTGGTATAATTGCAGTAAATGTATAATATGGAGATTATTGTGTTTTCCCATGATTAAGACACATCCTATAAATATTTCCATAATGACACTTTCCCCTTGATATAGGCTGCAGAAGCTGATCTCAGTGACAATGGTCTAGTTTTGTTTGTTCATAGTCATTATTCTCCTGATTAAGTTGTGGCATTTTAAACTTGTTTAAATGACTTGCTGAAAGAGGCTTTTCTTTTTCCAGTACGAGAACTGGAAGAAATGGAACTCGCTCCTTTTTTGATAGTAGTTTCAATATTTGAACTTCCTCTATGTGGCACCTAAGTGCTGAATGCATAAAACCCACAAAACATTTTACATTTAAAATAATGTGGGAAAGACATCACCCAATGAGGTTCCTGCTAATTACACTGAAAATACTAAATTCATAGAAGGTGATTTTCTTCATATCCTCCTTCACTAATATAAATTGTATCTGCAGTGTGTGATGTTCTGTTAATGATGTTCTCGAGCTTTGATTTGGATGAAAACTTCATGTTAATCATAGTTTTGAAATGTGTTCTGCAGCACTGTACTGTAGCTGCTGGAAATAATTTATCTGACCTGTCTTAGCCTCAGAAAAGCTTCTTCCATCATGTTTATGTTGGGAATATAATCATAAAAATACAAACAAATCCACTTATACCTCATCCAGCTGCTGCTTGGTGTAATGGCGGTGCAGGATGGTGGTGACCTGTAGGTGATTTTAGTGTTACCATGGCAACTACCATCTGGTAGGACAACACATACTTTGACCACGCCTTTACTGTCGGCACTGGGAATGTGGAACGTCAGATTCACACCCGTGTTGTTCCATACAGGAGATCTGACCAGAGCCCACAGGATGACACAGAGAGAGAAATCAGCCACCATATACAGTACATATGACACAAATACTACAGAAAATGTCGTTAATATAGCAAACAACAAAACATTAATATACAGTCAGGATAAAAAAGATACTAAAATCGACTGAGAAGCACACTGTTCAGAGACAGAGAGTCTGAACAATGATGCTTGTTGACAGTAAAAAGGTCTGTTTTTAGCTTAAAGGGAAATGCAACACATTTGACTGTGACAATGTGCTAAAGATAAAAACTGTGAACCGACAAAATCAACATATGTTCTATTGACAATTAATGGCTGTCTGACTTAAGATGGTACTAAACTAACACCAATTTGAAGTTATAGTCTTCAGTTCCTAACATGTGTAAATCACAGTGTAAATGAATATGTTTTGTGTTCAGTCTCTGGAGCAGAGCCATGTTTTATATCACAAATCCAGCTTCTGCACTTTCAAACACTGCACATTCATAAATATTGTCAAGACAGTCACTGATAAGTGCTGACTGAACTGTCAGGCAGAATATATTTATTCTTAATAATAGTGGCACTTCCCTTTAATACGACGGCGTAATAGGGCCATATATGTATTAAAAAAATAAAGAAAAATACTGACCTGGAGGATTCAGATTTCTCACAATTTTGCGAGAAAAAAACTCAGAAAAAAGGTGTTTTATTCTGCCAAGCAATCACCTCTGCCACACTGGAGAGAAGTCGCTCCTGCATTATGCTGCCCTGGAAGAACTGATCTAATTGTGCTTTGCAGTTGGGTTTAGTAATAAAGAGATAAAATAGACACCCATACTTAAATAGGTTATAAAATAAAAACACGGAGGCTCCGCTGTTTGAACAGGACGGCCACACATTTATTACTCTTCACTTTGCTGATCATACGTTAATTGCTGGACATCCACATCCTCTCACTTCCATTATACTCCTTTGTGAGTTCTTAATCTCAGAGTTTTTTTCTCAGAATATTAACCCCCCCCCCCCCCCCCCCCCCCCCCCCCCCTCCAGGTCAGTATTTTTTTACCTATATGGCCCTAATACGCTGTCGTACCTTTTATAATTGCCATTTTGGACAGTTTTTAAAAATCAATTAACATAAACTTTAGACAAATTAATAAATTTCTGCTCTAAAAACTGACTCACTCTCGTGGAGTACAGTCCATGTCCGCCTGGATCCTCACTCTGGTCACGTCATTGAGGTTGTGACCTGTCAACAGTGCGTGGTTTTTGCCGTAAAAAGACACAATGCTGGGAGTGATGGAGGAGATCTCTGGCTTCTGACAGTAAAACAAGCACAATGTTTGTAATGTGTTACTTTATCTCCTCGTGTCTTCAACCTCAGAAAAATGTTAATAAAGGTGATATTAAGAGAGTTCAGAGAAGTTCAGACTCACAGAAATGTTCATCTTCATTTGGCAAACACTGTACTGCAGAAGGAAGTAAGAGGAAGGAATTCAGCAGTTTTAACATTCACTGAAGGTACTATTTGAACTTTAGAAATGTAACTATGTGTCTGTCAAAAGTTGAATTAAAGGACTCCGACATCTTGTACCAAGAGATATCAGTTTAATCTCTGTGCGTTATAATATGTACATTCAGAATGTTTCAGCTAATTAGCTTAGCACAAACGCTAGAAACAGTGGAACAGCTTGTCTAGCTTTGTCAAACTCCTATGCTGTCTTTACATGTTGTATGTTTATGATTAATGTGTCCAGAAGTAGCTTGAATAAAAATATTTTGGCTAAATGAGCGGTTAGCTTTGCTAATTACTGATTAGTAACAGCTGGGTGCAGTGAGGTGAAGTTGCCATCCTGTTACCCCTTTGTTCTAGGCTAGGCCATTAGGCTACGTTAGGTTTACAGAATAAATTGCATCTGCTAATCTCTGGTAAATATCTGCATATTAAGGAAGGACCACTATCACTAATAATCTTCAAATTTACAGATGCCTCAAAATGAATGTGGTGATACACTAATGCTCAAATATAGCTCCTAGAAATGTAGTATACATGTACAACGTCTGTAATGTTTGTAAAAAACCTTTGTATAGAGGATAAATACATATATTCTTACATTCTTTAGTTCTGCAGTCGCCCAGGAACAGACATCTTGGCTCCAGTCACATCCAGCATCAAGACATCGCTTACACCTGAATAGAGAAAACAAATGTTATCACCTACAATGAGATTAACATGAATGTAACACTCTAATATCAACCATAATGACATGATACAACACAAGACCACTAGACAGTAATATACTGTTACTGATGATAAAACACAACCTCTGCCAACACTGTTAAATGTTGCTGAAAGCAAGGCTTTATGATGTACAAACATATATTAATACATGTATTTGAATTTGGGATTTTTTTTTATAGCTGTGTCTTCTCTTAGTAATGTTATGAGGTATTATCTGTCCCCATTAAGTGTCTTTGACTATTTGAAAATGATGGTGAACTTACAAGTCAGAGGTAGGTGGTCCTCTGATGTCCGAGCAATTCATTAGCTTCAGTTGTTCCAACCAATCAATCTTCCCCAGTCTAATCCTTATTGTGACATCCAGACCTGTTATTTCAAAATATTACAACAAATGTCATAGATATAAAAACACAAGTCATAACTTTCTGCAATTCATGTGTTTTATGTGCATAAAACAACATTGTGAAACACAAACTTATGAAGTGGCAGAGATTTTTTCTCTTTTCAAGTCATCTCTAAATTTCAGCTTTTTGTGGAGACTTGAATTAATTTATAATAGATTTTATCCATGTTGTGCACTTTTTCTAGCTACAGAATTAAATGGAAATATATATATATATATATATATATATATACACACATACATACACATATATGTGTACATGTGTATGTATATATATACACATATATATATACATACATATATATTTATACATATATACACACATATATGTATATATATAATATATATATATGTTTATATTATATTATATAATATAATATATACATGTTTATATTATATTTAAATGTCACTGACCTTTAATGGGAAGTGCACTATTTGAGAGGATGCAGGTGCATTGTGGGAACTGTGGGGGAGCGCTTTCCCTGCTACATAACTCATTGAAACTTGAAGAGATTTGACAGGTGAAATTAGACAGCGACTTCTGATCCACAGTCAGGTGTGTCTGGATCTTTAGTGTGATCTGAGAAAAGATGTGAGTGTTTAAAAGAGGAAACAATGACAGTAACAACTGATTACAGATAAAAGCTTGAACATGATCTGTACCTGGTCAGTGGCGTCTTTTGTTACAGTGTAGGAAACCATTTTCTGCTGGTAATATTCAGGAATGGATAACCAGTCTGAATCTGGGCATTCCTCTTTAAATGTGCATCTAAGAAGAGAAAATTATATTATTACAGAGTTCATAACTGTTTGAAGATGTAATCTGCAGATTTTATGCCTGACCTGTTAGAGCCACACCAGACACAGTATGGATCCTGTGCAGACCAACAGTCCTGCAGAGTTTCATATGTGCTGCACTTTGACACAGGGACACGCTTCATCTACAACAAAGTACAAACATTCAGCAGCATTGTGACAGTATTTATATAAGGCCTAGAAATACAATCTTTACCACTGCTTTCCACACCATACATGTACAATTACAATTACCTGGTTTTGAAATGCCACATACAGATGTTTATGATCCACTTCATCTAGATGTATTTTGGGAAACACTTTGTGGTCATCATTGGCCCTGTAGAGCACCTTGGGGCAGGTGGTGTGATAGTTCTTGTCCACAGCAAGCTGACAACAAGAATGAAGCTTTGGTTATGTGGTAATGGCTTATTTGTCCTTTAATGGGTCTGTTAAGAAAACATTTTGTGTGGAAGTTTACTGCAGAACTACTCTAGTCAAAATATTCACAATTTTGATAGCAACAAATTGTTCCTGTTTTTTTTCTCTTTCTCGGTGAGTGTGACTTACCTCAGTATTATTTATTCCAGAAAAAAATATTATTTGGCTCTTTCAATTCAGATTTAGTTCATCCATGAACTATTTTCTTATCTAAATAACATTATCACTGCTTCTGGCAACTAAAAGTCCAGCTGCCAAAAACATTTGCATAAGCAAGTGTCCAAGAAAGGGGCCAATATTCCATGCTTCAGTCAATGGCTGTGGTAATTTTAGAATAGGTAGAGTTGCATTTCCTGGTATGTCTGTGGTTGAGGCATTTCTTAAAAGGGCAAGCCACAAGCTAATGACCTCAACAATAGTGTTCTTGACAAAAACCTTTGTCTGATTTAGTCTGCTGTCCACAACACCACTAAGAGCTGACACCAGCAAAGAGAAAACTGAACTTTGTTGAGAAACTGCTGATATTTTTGTTTCTGTCTCTGTGTCTACATCATATCACATCCACTGTGTTGGCTCACTTTACCATATACAAATACACAGAATATAATGCAGTTGTTGTGCATTATGGTGAATATTTAAGCAGAAATGTTACGATGCCTTCACTGTCTTCTGCTTCAGCATCAGGCTCACCAGAGTATCTTCTGGGTTTTTTACAGGTCCTGTCATGCTTCATTTAACCTCCTTAGTGAGTTCTCCTCCTGTGAAGATCACCTGACCACTCACCTGTTTCCACTTCTTTTCCTCATCAGTCTTAGTGTATATAAAGGGCAGCTTTTGTCAGCCTGTAGTACAGTGGCCATTTTTTTACTTGTTATAAACTGTTGATTGACTATTATTTTAAAAGTAGGACTAAACCAATTTTAAACATTAAAGTGTGTTTTCATGTCTTAGGGAGTACTATAGTAGCTACTGTGTCAATTCTGATAAATTCACTCAAGTGGTGTCCTTCTCACCACGTGATATTTAACATTAGATATGATTTCATGAAACAACAGGGCCTTGATGTAACAGGCAGGTGTTGAGAAGTAGTATTAAGATTTGTCGTCTGTGGCAAAAACCTTCCATTTGTTATTTTTTTTTTTAAATTTTATTTTAATTTTTGTCATCATTTTGTGTAATTTTTTAATGTGAGGTGCAACAGATTCCCTGGCATTATGTTGTACAGGACCACAATATGACCCACTGTCTGCTAAAAGATATATGGCATACATGTCATTCAATATTGTTTCTTTTTATTTAACCTGTCTTTCATATCCAAATACTATAGCAACAGGAACACCCGCATACTTTACGCTCATTTGCTTAAGTAACCCTTATTTACATGATTAACTTGATCATGGATTATACTGGAGCATCATTTAAGAAAATAACTTGTCCACAGCCAACAGCATCTCTCTTTCATTTTTAACATCAAAATGCAACATGTTTTTTTGGCCCTTCTTAAACCATTCCCCCCATGAGCTCTCTTCCATTACATGCACCACTTGCCAGTGAATCAATAGAAAAGCCATTCTTCTCTGTTTGGCCTCAGCTGCAGAGCTGGAAGAAATACACTAAGGGGTTTTATTAACACTTGTGAAAATAAACTCTGCATGAAAGAGCCTATTGTGTCTAGCGGAGGGTTACTGTTGAGGGTTCCTCGACTTGTGAGTGAGGGCGAATAAGGCATATCAGGAGAATATCAATCGCTTTATCAAAGAGATGGAAGGAAAGATGATGTTATGTAGATGTGACAGAGGAAATAAAGAAGGAAGGTGACAGAAGTTTGGTCTGTATCAACTGTGAGTAATGCAATAAATTGGACATTATTTTTCAGGACCAATTATGCAGATTATGAAGATTATGAGTTTCAAACTGAAATGTCAACCTGCCATCACCTTCCGCATGTATGGTAGCTTATTTCCTAAATACACTGTTGTTTAAGAAGGAAGTACAATGGCTCATCATTATGACTCCAAGTTAATTTGTAGATAGGCTACTGGTTAATGCATAGAACTAAATAAAGAGCCCTTTATGCAGGTTTCTAGTAATAGATGTGTAACACTTTTATACACACCTTAAAGAGCTGTCCATCTCCTGTCCCAACAAAGAAAACCATCCAGCCGTTGTGTCTCACTGCCAGCACAGAGGTCATGTAGTTCTGCCTGAAGAGTGTCTTCTTTGGCTGCAGGGTCTTTGCCTGTGAAACACAAACACTGGTATCAGTTATAAATCCAACAGGTGTTAGTAGATGTTTAATCTGTTGAGCTTCCAGGTTAAAAACAACAGGTGTTGATACAGGAAAAGCTTAAAATTACTTGACCAATCAGCTGTTGAGATTTGAGTTTGAAAACAACAGACAAAAACAATTAATGCATCAAACTACTCAACCTGTCCATTGTGTTCACTTGGATTGTGTAATACTGTAGGTTAAGTATCAGTTAGCAAGTCTTAGTTCCTCAATTAAGCTGTCAGCAGCTGTAATAGCAGATATGGTTTATTACTAAAATTCATTTACATGTGGTAATGTCTGGATTTTCTGCCACCAGAGAAAATGTGTTTAAAATAGTGAAAACACCAAGAACTGGCTGTACAGTTGCATATTGCACTGGTATGATAACTCAAGAATGATTTCTACAAAAATCTTACTTGAGTATAAATACTTATTATGCAGGAGAATGTCTCCTATGATTGTGACCACACTATCTCTTCTCGCTCATCTATCGTCTTCTAATATTTAACTGATCTTTTAGAGATTCAATGCAAACAGGTGAAACAACTGTTTTGAAATACAGCGACCAACCTTAACGTTTATGCCGTCACATTTAGCAGCACTGCAGAAGTCTGGATCTTCATTTTCTTTTCGGGAGAGATCGGGACTAATGTCAAACATGACCAGCTCGGTGTTGACTTGTCCTCCGTCTACACTGAACACGCCGCTCCAGAGCACCGGTGGCCCGCCAGGTACCACCGAGGAGGCCAGGAGTCTGCTGCCTTTACCACCAAGATCAGAGATATCGAGAGACGCACCACGCAGTGACTTCATCGTCCGGGCCTTGTCCGTTTTACCTTCGAGCCAAATGAGACGAACTTTGTTGCCTTCATTTTCTGAAGGCACGTTGGATAAAAGATAGATGATTGAACTGATTGAACGGTTCTGAAATCCGTCCACAAAACTCACATCACCTTTACTTTTGAACAGAGGGGTAGACTTGTCATTAAAGGAAAATATGCCTCCTAGCTGTGTGTTATTAGTATTGTGAAGATACACTGCCTCTATACCAGAGGAGCATTTGGGCTTTGGGGATCCGTCTTGCTGTATGGCGGTCAGAATATAAGTCTCGTTGGTACTTGATCTCTCCACATCCACCAGGAATGCGACGGACGCGCTGTTGTTGTTCACTGGTCCCACAAGAACGGCTTCACTGTACCGTACTTGAGAGATGTCTGCCAGGTCCAGCAACTCGCAGTAGCCGCATCTGTTGTCAGTCACACCGCAGCTGATCAATGTTTTGTTATCAAACGGCAGTAACACATTGACACTGAAAGTCGCGTTCCACTCATCCTTCTCGGAAACCCGGTAAAACCTGGGGACATTCAGCAGTTTATCTTCCTTCAAGATTCCTCTCTGTGTCAGACTCCGGACTAGAGTCAGGTCGTGGTTCAGCTGGTACAGTCTGTCGTCTGTAGAGACGTAAACGGAGTTGTTGGCCACGGCGAAGTGGCGGACGTCTCCATTAAAAGTAAAACCTCCACCCTCCTCCAGGCACCGACCTGGTTTTCCCAAGAAAATAAAAATCAGACCAGACAGCAGGATCATCTTCTTGCAGCAGTGGCAGCAAAATGCTCATACTTTAACGGCCTGCATGGTGCTCTGCACTCCGCCACAGTGTCACTGGAGTCGTGCGTAAAAGCCCAGTGCCCGTCGGTTAAAAAGAGAAGTGCTGAAAGTGGGAGGGAGCGCGCCCAGCGAAACCGAAAATAATCTTTAATTCTGTGATATGTAATGATTTTGTAGATTTGCTGTTTTCATTCAGCTGCATTTGTCCCCCTTCTTCTACTCTTTCAAACAAAGTCTACACAGGAGACAGTGCATGGAGTGATGGACTGTGTTTGCGCTCGCGGATGCATACAGCGATCATGTCGTTGACCAGACAGGATGCAAATATTTGTTGAAGTCATAGTTTACTGTATTGACAGTGACTATCTGAACATGGAGCATGGTATTTTAATGTTAACTTGGTATTTTCAAGTGATTCAATAGGACTTAAAATAACTGCAAAGAAGCAGCGTTTCACACATCTACTTCGTAGTTGTTTTTTACTGACTCGTATTGATAAGTCCAACTCATTTCTTTAGTAACAGTAAGGGTGACATATATGTAGGCTATTTTTTGGATTTTCTCTTTTATATATATTTTAAATTATTATTTTTCCTATATAGGGCCTATTTTCACTGTAAACCTGACAAAGAGGTGGGTCCAACCGAGTGTGAAGACAAAGTCCTACTGAGGACAAGAGAGAAAATGTACAAAAAGAAAATACATTTATCGAAAATATAAAATATCACACCGTCACAATATATTTATGCATTCAAACATTTAGGTTATTGAGTTCATGTTAGCTAAATGTATTTCTGTGTAACAAAAACTCTAAAAGCTAACTGTAAAACAATTAGTAACATTTTGACATATTTTAAATGGGTAAAATCGAGTAAATGTTTTACTTACTTCATTTTGGGAGTTCATATGTTTAAAGTGTGTATTTCCTTGTTAATGTAGCAAAGTCTTGGTGTTTTCTTGTCCAGTTTTTGTTGAATTCAATTAGCTAACGAGAAGCAGGTGTTTACTAGCCTGTGAGAGGTGTGACGCAGTTTTTAATTAGTTATTTGTTTTTATTTCACGTATGTTTTGCTGTCAATGTTCTTTTATTCTTCTTATGTTCTTTTAATGTATTATCATTATTATTATAATTATTATTAGTTTATTTTATTTATTTATTTATAGCCTATTATTTCAAATCCGTGTGTCCGTGCTACAGACTGGTGTCTGTAATGGAGAAATTAACAGATCTATAGGCTAATGTGTTCATGTATATTACCTTTTCAGACCACATACTTTAGTATATGTAACAACTGTATACCTGAAGCAGCCGATAACGTAATAATTTTGCCCATTTTTTAATGTAATAAGCCAATAACGTAATAAAAGTCCTGAACCAATAATTTAATAAGTTATTACTTTTTACCACAGGCCAATAACATAATAACCAACCAATAACGTATAATACGATATTACTGTATTGGTTTGGTGTTTACGTAATTGGCCTGGGGGGAAAATCCTTTATAAATGTAATAACTTAATATCACTTTATTTAAGTTTAAGTTATTGGATATGAAGGGTCCCACTTTCATGGCCCTTAGTCTTACTATTGTCGCCTTCAAATATTTGCTTAAAGACCTGACCACACACATACAAACCCCCCTACACTCTTTCTTTCCCTCTATTTATTTGTTTATTTAACTTGATGGTTAGAATGATCTCCGGTCCTTCCTTTTGCTTTTTAGCAATTTAGGTTCCAAATGAAGTGGTAACAATGATGGACCTGTTATGTAGTATTGTTCTTAAATGGCATTTATTGATCAATTTACATGAATATAATTACAATTTTCAACTAATCAGTCTTTCCACTGTTTTAGGAAGGCAGTGTGGATGGAAAGTTTTTGCAGGTAGTCTTGTTCATTGTGTCTAACGTCCGTGTTCATGGTTCAGCTCAACTGAGGCAGTTCTGCACCACGGTGTCTTCGGCAAGATTAGCATTGCTGCTGGATGAAGCTGTTGGACTCAACTCAATATTTACAGTTTTTTTTCTACAGGTGAGTGTAAACCTCACCAAGTGTAGCCATAGAAGAACAAGACACCATAGAGGTTTGTCACCTCCAGTATAACAGCTGCACAAACTTCTTGATGATGGCTAAGTTGTGGTTTTATTTGCTGGGCTATTTTTAGGCCAATTGCAGCAACTGCCAAGAAGTTACCAGAAAAACGGCATAGACTCCTGGAAAGAGACTATTATTTACATGGCTTCAGACATTTACCATGTGATTGCAATGTCTCCACTTTCAGTCAAGTCAGAGACGTCTGCTGCATTTCCTCTAAGCTTTCTGATATGCTCTGTTTAATAAAGGTAAGCTAAGCTGTGGTTTTAGTATTTCCTTTGGTATTCATAGGCCAATTGCAGAAACTACCAGCAGGGTACTAGACCTCAAGTCAACCTGCCCCACAGCTTCCTGTAAGCTCTCTGATATGCTCAGTTTTATAAAGGCAAAAATGTCCCTGCACATAACACACATTTCAATTCTTTAGGTGACTTCCTATTTATACCTAGTAAAATAGAGAGTAAAATATAGAAAGTAGTTGTAAAAGCCCATCACTATACCACACTCACTGTATAGTTAATGTTGTTTCCCTCTACATACACATTTTGAGACCAATGAGTACTGATGGAGAAATAAGTATCAGCAAAGAATAAAAGTTAACATAATAAATGATATGTCCATCTTGATGTTGAAGTTGCAAAATGTTGGACGCTCAGAGCTTGTTCATCTCAGCAGTAAGTTTCTTTTGCCACCAGCAGATAATTACCAATGCTGAAAGACAAACACAAACTCATTCACACCAAGAAGACAAACAATTTCATCCATAAAACAGCAATGAAATGAAAGTGTGTTTGACCATAATGGGTTTTTAAAGATAGGGTGATTCAACCCTATCAGTAAAACCTTTGTAGTGTACTTACCAACAGTTACACAGGGTATCAGCAGGATACGCAGCGTCAGAAGCACCTGATGTAATAAAGATGGAGGCCCTAGTCCTACAGTCTTGTCTCCATACTTAATCTGGAAAACAGTCATGGCACTGCATTTAAAAAAAATCTGTTTTATAGCAGGAGGTTTCATCAAAGCCGTGGATCAGAAAATGTTAACGTATGATTACTACTTTAAAGGAAACAGCATAGTTTAAAAATCATTGGGTGGAAATCAATGGCTTTCATCTAAGGATTTTGCTGTTTCCACCCTCAGTACCTATAATCACAACACAGTCTGGGTCAAGCTTGGTGCAGTTTGTTGGAAAGACTTACCAATAAGTGCTGAAACTCAGTGTCAGATGTGCTTTGAATTTCACAGATTAAAAAATTAGTTTCGTTATGGGTACTTTTGGCTTCCATGTTGCAGAGGTAATGTTTTTCGTCCTGGACGCCCCATACTGTCAATTCTGCTGGGGTCATCTCCAGTTTGTCTGCCATTTTCTAAAAACAACGACAGAGGCAATTGCTATCTTTTGATGAATCAATGTCATATGTTGTTGCATGTTTGTTGGAAATATGTTGTACCTTTACGGTGATTATGTGCACATCATTCTGACTCCTTGTGGATGTGAAGCTGATAAATTCGGGGTCTGGATGGTAAGTGATACTTGTGGAGCAGGTCAAGGTTTCATTGGCAATTTTCAGAAACACATTGCTGGTAAAAGTTCCTTTAGTATTTTCAGCTGCAGGTGTGTCATAGATTAGATTCTGCAATAAATTAAAGTCATGATGACATGGTGTATCGTAAAACTAAAGCAATGTAATGAGACTTTACATTATATGACATTGTAAGATTTTCATGAAATAAAACCCTGTTCTTTAATACCATTGGTGTGCATGTCTTCAGCAATAGTCATTCAATACATTTACATTCTGCTCTTAATTTAATCTTTTTTTTAGCCGTTTTCATAGTAAATGATGATGATTAAACCACATTTGCTGTTATCACCAGTAACCACAGATCACCAAATCAACCACAACAGAAATCTTAAGGACTTAGATTGTATGGTGTTGTCACAAATTTAGAGATGACATGATATAAAGCTGCTTAACAAAGATATAAATGATGACTTAATGTAATGTAACATACTTGGAAATGACATAACTGGCGATGCATTGGTGTGTGTATGTGTACAGACCCACCTGAGAGTTGCTGTTTCTGGGAAGCCTGACATCCCGCATGGCGTGGCTGTGTATGACCCCTTCCACAAATTCCAGGTGGGATCCCGTGAGTGTGATCTTCCTATTTCCACTACACAACATAGAGCAAAGGAATTTTCATTCTGACACACACTTCAGTCAAAAAGGTACTTGTAAGTTTGTAGCTATACTTTGTTGGGCTATCTAGGTGAGTTCAGATGTCACAGTGTTGTTATTGGCATACTATTGTGTTGGGAATATAATCATAAAAATACAAACAAATCCACTCATACCTCATCCAGCTGCTGCTTGGTGTAATGGCGGTGCAGGATGGTGGTGACCTGTAGGTGATTTTAGTGTTGCCATGGCAACTACCATCTGGTAGGACAACACATACTTTGACCACGCCTTTACTGTCAGCTCTGGGAATGTGGAACGTCAGATTCACACCTGTGTTGTTCCATACAGGAGATCTGACCAGAGCCCACAGGATGACACAGAGAGAGAAATCAGCCACCATATACAGTACATATGACACAAATACTACAGAAAATGTCACTAATATAGCAAAAAACTAAACATTAATATACATTCAGTCGACTGAGAAGCAAGTCTATGAAGTCTTTAAATTGTTCAATAATAACTGGAAATATCCAGAGTCGTTGAACTCCTGAAGCAGAAGCACACTGTGCTTTAGTTTTGAGTTGACAGAGAGAATGTCTGAGCAATGATGCTGACAGTAAAAAGGTCTGTTTTTAGCTTAAAGGGAAATGCAACACATTTGACTGTGACAATGTGCTAAAGATAAAAACTGTGAACTGACCAAATCAACATATGTTCTGTTGACAATTAATGGCTGTCTGACTTAAGATGATAAACTAACACCAATTTGAAGTTATAGTCTTCAGTTCCTAACATGTGTAATTCACAGTGTAAATGAATATGTTTTGTGTTCAGTCTCTGGAGCAGAGCCATGTTTTATATCACAAATCCAGCTTCTGCACATTCAAACACTGCACTCATAAATATTGTCTAGACAGTCACTGATAAGTGCTGACTGAACTGTCAGGCAGAATATATTTATTCTTAATAATAGTGGCACTTCCCTTTTATAATTGCCATTTTGGATAGTTTTTTAAAAATCAATTAACAAACTTTAGACAAATAAATAAATTCCTGCTCTAAAGTGACTCACTCTCGTAGAGTGCAGTCCATGTCTGCCTGGATCCTCACTCTGGTCACGTCACTGAGGTTGTGACCTGTCAACAGTGCGTGGTTTTTGCCGTAAAAAGACACAACGCTGGGAGTGATGGAGGAGATCTCTGGCTTCTGACAGTAAAACAAGCACAATGTTTGTAATGTGTTACTTTATCTCCTCGTGTCTTCAACCTCAGAAAAATGTTAATAAAGGTGATATTCAGAGAGTTCAGAGAAGTTCAGACTCACAGAAATGTTCGTTCCTGATTCCTTCATTTGGCAAACACTGTACTGCAGAAGGAAGTAAGAGGAAGGAATTCAGCAGTTTTAACATTCACTGATGGTACTATTTGAACTTTAGAAATGTAACTATGAGTCTTTCAAATGTTGAATTAAAGGACTCCGACATCTTGTACCAAGAGATATCAGTTTAATCTCTGTGCGTTATAATATGTAGATTCAGAATGTTTCAGCTAACATTAGCTTAGCACAAACACTAGAAACAGTGGAAACAGCTTGTCTACCTTTGTCAAACTCCTTTTATGTCTTTACATGTTGTATGTTTATGATTAATGCAAAAGTAGCTCAAATGAAAAAAATTTGGGTAAATGAGCAGTTAGCTTAGCTGGGTGCATTGAGGTGAAGTTTTTAAAAAAAGATTTTTTCTGGCATAGACAACTTTATTAGCAGTAGAGAGATAGGAAATCACGTGAGAGAGGGGGGTGTGACATACAGCAAAGGTCCTCCGGACGGGATTCTGACCGGTGCCCGCCGCGTATGTGGCATGATCCCTAACCACTTGACCACCTGCGTGCCCTGTGAGGTGAAGTTGCCATCCTGTTAGCTCTTTGTTCTAGGCTAGGCCATTACGCTACGTTAGGTTTACTGAATAAGTTTATCAGTTTATTGGTGATATTTGCTGTTTGTTTCCAGTACAGGAAGCTAACAATAACTGCTTGTTGAACCTTTATTGCTGTCAGATGCTGTGCTGACAGTCTGTTGAACAATATTTGTTGACATTCAGTGAATGGATAATGAATATGCACTCATGTACTCAACATTGCTGACAGCAGATAATAAAAGTGAAATGATGTTGCATCTGCTAATCTCTGGTAAATATCTGCATATTAAGGAAGTGCTATCAGACCGCTATCACTAATAATCTTCAAAATGATCGTGGTGATACACTGATGCGAAAATGTAGCTCCTAGAAATGTAGCATACAAATACAATGTATGTAATGTTTGTAAAAACCTTTGTATAGAGGATAAATACATTTATTCTTACTGTAGTGGCCATTTGTCCAGAAAAAATAAAATAAAACTTTAAACCAAAATCAAAAATCAAAATAAACAAAAGGCCACTGATGCATCATGGGGATGTGGTTTAACGCAGGCAAAAGAAGATGAATGTCCATTCCAATCTTGCATTTTTGTTTTGATTTATTGCAACAAAATAAAACAAACAAAAGAACGAACAAAAACCACGGCTGCTGCTGCCTCTCTTGCGCTGGTAAAAAAAAAACCCAGGTGCATGCTGGTCTTCAATGTGCCTACCTCCTCAAATAAGTTATTTGAGAAGGTAGGCACCTGGGTTTTATTTGAAATAACCTACTACACAAAAGTGCCCACAGCTTCTAACCAATCACCAAAAAATACTAACTATGCAAATCTAAATATGGTAAACAATTAACTAACAAACCAAGAATATGATCAAAAATCTAATTAAATAAAGCAAACATTTAAGTAAGTCAAACAAAGTTACTCATAATTAGTAAATTCAATTTACAACTAAAACTAAAACCAAAAACTAAACTTAAAAAAACAAACAATTAGCTCCAACACTTACATTCTTTAGTTCTGCAGTCGCCCAGGAACAGACATCTTGGCTCCAGTCACATCCAGCATCAAGACATCGCTGACACCTGAATAGAGAAAACAAATGTTATCACCTACAATGAGATTAACATTAATGTTACAATCTAATATCAACCATAATGACATGATACAACACAAGACCACTAGGCAGTAATATACTGTTACTGATGATAAAACACAACCTCTACCAACAATGTTAAATGTTGCTGAAGTTTTCCCAAAAAATGGCTTTAGTGTAATGATTATGATCTGATTGTGTATGTACACACATATATTAGTATGTATTAGGGTTTTTAGGGCTATTAGTAATATTATGAGGTATTATAAAAGCTTAAAATGATGGTGAACTTACAAGTCAGAGGTAGCTGGTCCTCTGATGTCCGAGCACTTCATTAGCTTCAGTTGTTCTAACCAATCAATCTTCCCCAGTCTAATCCTTATTGTGACATCCAGGCCTGTTATTTCAAAATATTACAACAAATGTCATAGATATAAAAACACAAGTCATAACTTTCTGCAATTCATGTGTTTTATGTGCATAAAACAACATTGTGAAACACACATTTATGAAGTGGCAGAGATTTTTTCTCTTTTCAAGTCATCTCAAAATGTAATATCTGTGGTTGTCTTGTGCTCTTTTGGGTGATGCGAATCAATGAGTAGGACTGCTTTTTGTGGAGAATTGAATTAATTAATGAATGTATTGTTGTCAGGTATTTCATTCTGGATTAGTCGAGACAAAGATTTTATCTAGTTAAATACACTCTCTCAATAACACATTCAAACAAATCTATATCAGTTTTTATATTACTATAAAATAAATACATATTAAATATACTGCAATAGCAGATTTTATCCATGTTGTGCACTTTTTCTAGCTACAGAATTAAATGGACATATACATATATATATATCAAAATGTTTATATTATATTTAGATGTCACTGACCTTCAGTGGGAAGTGCACTATTTGAGAGGATGCAGGTGCATTGTGGGAACTGTGGGGGAGCGCTTTCCCTGCTACATAACTCATTGAAACTTGAAGAGATTTGACAGGTGAAATTAGACAGCGACTTCTGACCCACAGTCAGGTGTGTCTGGATCTTTAGTGTGATCTGAGAAAAGATGTGAGTGTTTAAAAGAGGAAACAATGACAGTAAAAACTGATTACAGATAAAAGCTTGAACATGATCTGTACCTGGTCAGTGGCGTCTTTTGTTACAGTGTAGGAAACCATTTTCTGCTTGTAATCTTCAGGAATGGATAACCAGTCTGAATCTGGGCATTCATCTTCAAATGTGCATCTAAGAAGAGAAAATTATATTATTACAGAGTTCATAACTGTTTGAAGATGTAATCTGCAGATTTCATGTCTGACCTGTTAGAGCCACACCAGACACAGTATGGATCCTGTGCAGACCAACAGTCCTGCAGAGTTTCATATGTGCTGCACTTTGACACAGGTACACGCTTCATCTACAACAAAGCACAAACATTCAGCAGCATTGTGACAGTATGGCTTAACAAGGCATTGCAGATTTAAAATGTTCCAGTGTTCACCACAGTGCACATGTACAAATACACTTACCTGGTTTTGAAATGCCACATACAGTTGTTTATGATCCACTTCATCTAGATGTATTTTGGGAAACAGTTTGTGGTCATCATTGGCCCTGTAGAGCACCTTGGGACAGGTGGTGTGATAGTTGTTGTCCACAGCAAGCTGACAACAAGAATAGTAGCTTTGGTTATGTTTCTGAGAGGCTGAGCTTCTCTGATGGTAAATATCACAATCACAGGTTGAATAAATCAAAAATAGCTATTTTAAACTGAAGATATGGCTAATATGACATTGGGAGGTCAGCTAGTGCTAACTAACCTAATTGTATCGTAGCTGTCATGTAATTTATGAGTTTATTAGTTATATGTGGCATAATGTTACCGAGAAATTCTTTTCATGTTCAATTAACACCTCGATCTGTGACCAAAACGTTCAACTTTGCAACGTTTACAAATAGAATGTATATCTAACAAGAAGTGTACAGGGTGTGGACAATACAGCAACATTTCTTGTCACAAACTAATGAACTAAAATCCTGTCCTGACACTAGATGTAGTGTTGCATTTCTTGCAGTGTTGTGTATGGTTTGACGCCTCTTTCTTTCACACGGGATGTGGAACAAACAGCTCTTGTGTGAAAGCAACCTAAGACATAAGATTAAGTTTAACTTCAGCTTCAGTTCACAAACTATGACAACCAGCAAGGATTTAGATTTAAACTTTAGAGTATCTAAATCTTAATTCTTTATTTTGAGAATTAAACACGCATCCCCTGCAGGGTTAAGTGGTATAATCCCGTTTTCTTCATCATGAGGAAAGCAGCTCTGGCCAGGCTGTATTAATGTCAGTTACAATGGTGATATGTTCTCACATTTGCAAAGTAAACATAAAAGCTTCTTCCCACACCACTACTATATAATTAAATTATGTATTGTCCATCTATATGCTGAATATGTTTCATCAGAAACTTCTCAGTTGTGGGTGATCTTGTAATTGTTAAAATTTCACACTCAAACATTTAGTCTATTGTAATAAGTCCCTTATTTGCCCACTCCTTAAACCCTGCATCAACTTTACTTGGCAGAAAATCCACATTCTTTGCAATCTGCTTTGCTCTTGATATTGTTGAGTTTTAAAAAAATAATCCCAGGCAGTTTGTCTCCTCATTTTGCATTAAACATTCAGCCATTCCAAAAAGTTGTGCTGCCCAGTAATACAAATTCAAATTGGGAAGATTATGGCCTCCTTTAAAAAAAACCACACACCTTTAAGAGCTGTCCATCTCCTGTCCCAACAAAGAAAACCATCCAGCTCCTTTGTCTCACTACCAGCACAGAGGTCATGTAGTTCTGCCTGAAGAGTGTTTTCTTTGGCTTCAGGGTCTTTGGCTATGAAACACAAAAACTGGTATCAGTTATAAATCCAACAGGTATTAGTGGATGCTTAATCTGTTGAGTTTTCAGGTTGGAAACCACAGGTGTCCTTACAGTTAAAGCTTAAAATGACCGGACCCATCAGCTGTTTTCAACCAAAAAAAAAAAACCCAATGCAAACAGGTGAAATACTTTTTTTTTTTTTTTTTTTTTTTTTTTTTAAATATAACCTTAACGTTTATGCCGTCACATCGAGCAGCACTGCAGAAGTCTGGATCTTCATCGGTTCTTAGGGTGAGATCGGGACTGATGTCAAACATGACCAGCTCGGTGTTGACTTGTCCTCCGTCTACACTGAACACGCCGCTCCAGAGCACCGATGGCCCGCCAGGTACCACCGAGGAGGCCAGGAGTCTGCTGCCTTTACCACCAAGATCAGAGATATCGAGAGACGCACCACGCAGTGACTTCATCGTCTGGACCTTGTTCGTTTTACCTTCGAGCCAAATGAGACGAACTTTGTTGCCTTCTTTGTCTGAAGGCACGTTGGAGAAAAGATAGATGATTGAACTGATCTGAAATCCGTCCACAAAACTCACATTACCTTTACTTTTAAACGGAGGGGTAGACTTCTCGCTAAAGGAAAATATGCCTCCTGGCTGATTGTTATTTGTACTGTGAAGATACACTGCCTCTGAACCAAAGGAGCATTTGGGCTTTGAGGATTCGTCTTGCTGTATGGCGGTCAGAATATAAGTCTCGGTGGTACTTGATCTCTCCACATCCACCAGGAATGCGACGGACGCGCTGTTGGGGTTCACTGGTCCCACAAGAACGGGTTCACTGTACCGCACTTTAGAGATGTCTGCCAGGTCCAGCACCTCGCAGTAGCTGCATCCGTTGTCAGTCACACCGCAGCTGATCAATGTGTGATTATCATCAAACGGCAGTAACACATTGACACTGAAAGTTGCGTTCCACTCATCCTTCCCGGAAACCCGGTAAAAGTTGAAGGCATTCTCTTGTTTATCTTCCTTCAAGATTCCTCTCTGGGTCAGACTCCGGACCAGAGTCAGGTCGTGGTTCAGCTGGTACAGTATGTCATCTGTGGAGACGTAAACGGAGTCGTTGGCCACGGCGAAGTGGCGGACGTCTCCATTAAAAATAAAACCTCCACCCTCCTCCAGGCACCGACCTGGTTTTCCCAAGAAAATAAAAATCAGACCAGACAGCAGGATCATCTTCTTGCAGTGGTGGCAGCAAAATGCTCATACTTTAACGTCCTGCATGGTGCTCTGCACTCCGCCACAGTGTCACTGGAGTCGTGCGTAAAAGCGCAGTGCGCGTCGGTGAAAAAGAGAAGTGCTGAAAGTGGGAGGGAGCGCGCCCAGGAAAACCGAAAATAATCAGACATTTTAATTCTCTACTGTGTTTGCACTCGTTAAAAACATCATCGAACAAGTGAATAAACACTGATTCTCAATAAGAAAGCATGTTTTGTGACCAATTCATATATGAGAACAGTCCCTGGGTATTTGACAATGGTTTGTATGGTATAGCATGTTTGATGCCAATCCAATTTAAAAAGTCAAGTCAAGTAAAGTTGAAAATTCACCTGTTTCAGACGATGATTCTGTTTCAATTACAAAACTGGGAGGAAAAATCGTGAAGGATTCCTTTTCCCCGCGTCCATCAACAGATGGAATTTAGGACACATTGTGTATTGAATATTGTTGCGTCTAGCTGATTTTAGAGACAGAATCCTGACATAAAGGGGCAAACTGTACAATGTCTTAAGAACTTTTGACTATCTCATGAATAACAGACCATGTCATCTGACACCTGTTTTTCAGACCTACCATCTTTTCCTGTATGCAGGTTGGCACCGGGCTACTACAGACATCTATTAACATCTGAGTGACATCTAGCGTTACTCAGACACTGTTAAGACATTAATAAGATTAATTCTTGTACATTCCTGATAGTTTGTGAGGTATTAAACAAATTAATTCAGTGTAAGCAAATGCTATATGACAGTTGGAACACTTCCATTTGATCAATAGATGCAGACATATATAAAATAAACACGTGACTTGGTTTTGAATAGGCTATCAGTGTGGGCATCTTGTTGCTTCAAAGAAGAGCTGAAACATCCTGAAAATAAAATAAATATAACAAGATGTAAGGCAAGCATTAGATGTAAGGATCAACGAGAATTCAAATCACATGTTGACTGAAAGAACTCACACAACAAACCTAAAGGGCTTTTGGTATAAAATAAAATAAAAAACCCACACCATTTAAAGGGCGCTTCAACGATTTGTGGAGTGAAAGATGCTCCTAAGATGCATCATGGGAAATGTAGTATTCAGTGATTTAGGAGCCTGACTATTAGTTGGGATTGCACAGCATCTGCTTTTTCGATTTTTAGCATTCGTTTTAAATTATTTCTCTTATGAGCCCTCCAACTCATGGAAGTGCAACACTGAGCGCCTGGAGCCCACCTTGAACACCATTTACCACATGTAACCTCTTTACATTACTTTGGTCATAGTCGGGACGTAATAACTAGGCGCAATGCGATGTTTAAATATGTGGAATAACCCTTTACAAGTCCAGAGACTGCATTATCACGTTTATCCTCCAGATGTCGCTGTCCTCTCAGTGTGGAGATGCAGCGGCATGCAGCAGCCAGGTCAGTGGCAGCAGAGTGTCGGGAACTCCAGCAGCTCCGCTCCGTATATTTCCACTGACCCTCCGCTTGAGGGATTCATTCATCCCAGTCAGAGCTGCTGCTCGGTCTCTCCGACGGGATCTCTTCATCCATCCATCCATCTATCCATCTATTTACCCATCTGTCCATCCATCTGCCCATCCAGGTTTCTATCTCTCCGTCCATCCAGCGGTGAGCGGTGTCAGCATCTACATCTGGGAAGGTCAGATGTATCATTTTTGAACAGCGGACCTGCCAACTTTATTTTTTTATTCCCCTCCTCTTTAAGAGTGCTTCATCACCGAGAGAGTATCACTGAATTCAGCGGTCGCTGGTGAGTCTTCCTGCCAGTGTTTTCATGTGAGGTGCGTCCCTTCAGGAGACAGCACTGCAATACTGAGGTGGGGAAATGATCAAACCTGTGGTCAGGCAGGATAAGAGGTTTGATATTTCACCAACAGAGTCAGACCTTTAAGGAAGGTCATGCTGACACTCTGGGACATTCCTCTGAGATAAAGCTGTCTCATTACATAAAATAACTGGTAATTTCTTGTTCTACTCAAGTGGGTCTTTGGCATTCATTTTAACTTAAACTGACCTTATCTTAATTGATGTTCAATTATATCACTAATGTATAGGCTACCAATGGTGTCTCACTAATGTACTTTCTCTTTCTGTCAGATATGACATTTAAACATTAAAAAGTTTGAGAAGTCTTTCCAGCCAGACATTTCTGATATCAAATGGAAACAAACTGAAGATAAATACACAGTGTCAAGATAATACAGCCTTCTGTAATGCAGTCAAAGGAGTGGGTCTCCACTTGAATCTTCACCAATGTGTAGTTTCATCCCACTTTGCTGCCTGATCTCCCTCCACCATCCCTTCTTGGGTTTGAGGATGTAATTTGCATTCATGAGCTGCGCTGTATGTTGTATAATAGCCCAAATCTCAATGGAGTTTAGGGTCAGTCAGCACATCCAACACGCGTCTTTGCCAAACTAGGGTCTAGGGGACTCTCAGGGGTCCTGAAAAAGGATGTGGGTTTATTTTCAGGAAAAGTTAAGATTTGTTTACTATCAGTGTTGTTGCATTGACTTGAAATCAGCAGCAAGAGGGAATGAAGGCAAGATAAGATTACAGAAACTTGAATATTTTCAAAAACAACAAGTTACAGCAGCCCTGAGATAACATCTATATATCAAGATGAAGTTAACGCAGTATGAAGCATTCCTGTGATGTGCAGTGTTCATGATTCATAGCGTACTCAAGTACCGTACTTACACTACTATAATTCTTTATTATGTGTACTTGAGTTTTTCCATTTGATGCTACTTACATGATACTTCATTTCCACTACTTTTCAGATGGAAATATTATATTTTTTGCTTCACCACATGTGATGATCTGATTGCACTAGTTACTTTGCAGATTAGGATTTCACATACAAATACATGATCAGATTAAACAATATTACATTTTTAGACATTAACTACACAACAGTAAGTAGTTAAAATGATCTCTACTTTGACCAGTGACAACATTAAAAAGCTGTTTACGCATGAATACATATAATGAATACTTTTATTTTCAATGCTTTAAAGGCACACTATGGAGTTTTTCACGGCTAGTGCTGTTATGTAGCAATGTTTTAAAGAGTGGGTCACTGTATTGTTTTATTATGGTAAGAAACACAGAATATAAACCTAACTTTTGTTTGTTTACTAGAACTCCACAAAGCACCCTTAAATACTGCTAATACTTTGCTACTTTTTTCGAGTAGAGGATTTTTACTTGTACTTCCTGTATATTTTCATCGATGTGGTATTTGTACTTTTACTTAAGCAAAGGATTTGATTACTTTCACCACTGATGACTCACAGAGCTGTTCTTATTAGAGGTTGCTCTGTTTTCTTCCCTACAACAGAAGAAAAAGACAAAATCCTTTCAGACAGGAGTCCTTGTGATGAAAATATTTGATCAAACAGTATAACAGCATTAGCGCTGTCTGAGAAAGACTCTCACCACTGAACACCAACGGTGTTTGCAGCAGCTACAAAGGGAACTGAAAGGGAAGGAGGGTATTTCTTTTTGTTTCCATTTAACAACCGGATCATTTTTACAGATATGATTAAACAACAATCCCGTAACAGTTAGTTTTAATGTAATTTTGAGCATTTTGAATGAAATGTCAGTAGTTGTGTTTGAATAGGAAATTGTTGCCTTTTGTGCACCACTGGTATTACTGGTTTTCCTCCAGAGGCAGTGCACCAGTTCACTATATGTATTTTGATGACAAGCCTGTGGTTTGCTGTCTTTGTATAGCCTGTGGTGCAGCAGGTCTCCTCCCAGGGTTTGGAGCTCAGAGGTCTGTAATCTCCCTCAACCGCAGCACCACCACCCAGATTCATTACTCAGGGTAAAAATGACACAAAACCCAGCTGGGCACACAGTGGAAAAAAATATACACGTGCCCAGTTTGACAGTTTGGAGTTTCAAGGTCCTATATAGGGAAGAGGTCCATGGGTAGATAAAGCAAAGATGTGAAGAAAGGATCGGGTCTATTATTGGTTTAAACTTTGGTGTTATGCCAATCTCATGTACTTGAAAGTGAAAGTTCGTTTTTTTTCTTTCCCAACACTAACAGACAAGTTTTAGTCACATAGGCATTACAGTTATTTAGACATCTATGACATAGTTTGTTGGGATGAAACAAAATCTGAAAATACACCAGTTCTGATAAAAAAAAAATCATATCAGAACAAGTACCTTACACTATAACATGGTGCTGTTGGTACTTATTGTTTTCAGTTTATAACTACTCATTTTTGGCCTGTGTTTTTGTGCCTCTTTCATAACATTGTTGTTACTACTTTTGATTTGGGTTTATTGCAGCAATGTAGTTCGTGCTTTTTTTCTTGAGTGTGGTATTCTAAATCATATGTGTAGGTGTTCATTCACTTCCCGCTCTTTTTGCGGACCAGACCTGCTGTTTTGAAAGTTTAAAATAATCTGACTTTGGGTTTTTTCTTACAAAATAGTTTGACGTTTTAGGACATTTTGTTTTGATGAGAGTTAGAGAAGACCGATACCACTCTCAGACATAAGAGTTGTATCGATCTTCTCATCTCATTCTCTGCAAGAAATTAGATGTAGAAAAGGAGAGAGACAGCTAGTCCAGAATAAGGATGCGTCACTCTTAGTTCTTTATGGGGGGCCTCAGTTAAAGGCTCAGGGTAAGGTTTCAGTCCAGCATTTTGGAAAATACACATCTGGGTCGTCCTAGCAATCTGAGTCAGCTGAAAAGATCGATATTTACTGGATTGTGGTTTTAGGAGCAGTTACGTGTTGGAAGTATTTCTTGTTTTCCAACAACCGCAGGTCTCAGTGACTACAGGTTTGCTGTTGATTCTACAGAAAAACCCCCACAACAGAACAGGAGTCTGACGAGGCTTCTAGCTGACTAGATACAACATGTAGATACATGCTTTGAAGTTGTTGCTAGGTGTTTTTTGTCACTTTTGATAAAGCTGGTCTAGGAGTTTCCCCCTAATTCCAGTCTTTTGTGCTAAGGTCAGCTAAACCCATTATGGCACGTTTACCTCAATACTGGGTGCACAGAGGTGAGGTTGATAGCGATCATCTTGTTTACTTTGCAAAGGTGCCTAACTCTAACGAGTATGCTAGTATTTCGCAAAATATTTGTCTGCTCCTTGAAATGCATGTTCTGCTACTGGTGTGCAGCAGTGTTGTTTGTCTTGGATCTCTGATGTAAAGATACTGTTTTTCTGCAGTCAGAAGCTTTGTGCTTTACCATATACATGTAGTTTGTTTTTGTGGTTGTTGTTGATAACCGGTGGAAGTTATTTTTGGATTTTTTTTAGTGTCTCTATGTATTGTAGTCAGTAGTTATGTCTTTGAAGCAGAAAGTTGAGAGTGTAACAGCTGCTTAACTGAAACTTTTCATCTTGTGACTTTATTACATGACTGAGGTGTTTGTGTGTGTGTGTGTGTGCGTGTGTGTGTGTGTGTGTGTCTGAGAGAGAGAGAGAGAGAGAGAGAGAGAGAGAGAGAGAGAGAGAGAGAGAGAGAGAGAGAGAGAGAGAGAGAGAGAGAGAGAGAGTCTCAGTAATGGATGGAGTATGTGGACAAGAAACACAAGAATGACCGTGTCAGTGTAGGGAGAAACTGCTGTGTGTTCCTCTTCCTCCTCTCTGACGGGTGTTTCCCTGCTGCTGCTGCTGCTGCTGCTGCTGTCGTGTGGGGGATCAAGGGAACACTGCAGTGGTGTGTGTCTGCTTGCAGTAATACAGGTGAAGAGTTAGACAAAGAGAAAGAAAGAACTTAAAAGCAAAAAACAAGGCAGTAAAAATAAAAAAATCATGTCTGTTGTAACAGAACAGCGACAAACAAGCTGTGCATGTGGGCTACTACAGTATTCCATTTATATTCCTGTTTACAGCATGATACATAAAGAGACCAATTAATGGCTGTCTGACCAATAATGGGTGTCTTTGCCAAAAAACACTGGGTGTGGATTGTCTCTTTTTACAGCAAGGCATGAAAATACTATTATTTCAAGCAGATTTAGCTTTTTTTTCTTCTTTTTGTGTTGTGAAACTGGGTTTTCAAGCAGTTGTTATACTGTTTGTGTCACTAAACTCAGAGTCATAGTTTGATTGAGGCCTTTAAATGTTTAAAAGTACCATTACTTTCACTTTACATGATCCTCAGGCTATAGATATATTAACATGAGTGATGTCTCAATCATTTTAATATCAGAACATATTACAATGGAAGACTTAGTTAAATTGCAAATATCCATACCTTTTGGTCTTGTCCACAGCTAAAGGATTTCTGGGCAGTTTTTGAATACTCCCTTGAATTGACTGTACAGTATGTGACAGTTATTAACCCTAACCCATATTTGCCATATTCAGGGTGGGCCTGGACTTAAAAATAGCACACTTAACCGAGTAAAGGTTAGGCTTTCTCTACATTGCTTGTTTGATGATTGGTTCTCCTCAGATGAAAAACAACTGTATTACTGTCTCATGAATGGGGCTTGGTGGATGTAGTGGCACACCACAAACATCTCTAACACCTCCTAACCCCAATTCTAACACCTCACATGTCTTCTATGATTTCTCTAACCCTAACCCTTCAAACGTTTCCTTCTAATATCTCTAACCCTAACCCTTCAAACCTTTTCTTCTAATATCTCTAACCCTAACCCTTCAAACCTTTTCTTCTTATGTCTTCAACACTAACCCTTCAAAACCTTTCCTTCTAATGTCTCTAACCCTTCAAAACCCTTCCTTCTAATGTCTCTAACACTAACCCTTCAAACCTTTTCTTCTAATATCTCTAACCCTTCAAAACCCTTCCTTTTAATTTCTCTAACACTAACCCATCAAACATTTTCTTCTAATGTCTCCAACCCTAAACCTTTCCTTCTAATGTCTCTAACCCTTCAAAACCCTTCCTTCTGATGTCTCCAACACTAACCCTTCAAACCTTTCCTTCTAATGTCTCTAACCCTAACACTGCAAACCCTTCCGTCTAATATCTCTTACCCTTCAAACTTTTCCTTCTAATATCTATAACCCTTTAAACCTTTCCTTCTAAAAAATCCTAGCCCTTCAAACCTTTCTTTCTAAAATCTCTAACCCTAACCCCTTCAAACCTTTCTTTCTAATATCTCTAACCCTAACCCCTTCAAACCTTTCTTTCTAATATCTCTAACCCTAACCCCTTCAAACCTTTCTTTCTAGTATCTTTAACCCTTAAAACCTTTCCTTCTAATATTTCTTACCCTAACCCTTCAAACCTTTTCTTCTAATATTTCTAACCTTAACACTGCAAAACCTTCTTATTCTTACCCTAACTAAGAAGACTGTTTTACTAACCTGAAAAAAGAGAACAAAATGTCATTGTTACTAGCATTACACCTTTACTACATTATGCACTGTTTTGACTGTGCCTTCTGGTTAGTGGATGTGTGGAGGGTATATAAATGATGAAGAAGAGAAAACAGTCTTTAATCATGCTGACGGCTGTCATGATGAGAGAGACAGAGAGATGGATGATTGACCTCCACTTGAGCCATGCCATGTGGCACACAGCCACACCATATAAGGGCATGTGTCTGCCAACACAAAAGGAAAAAGTTAACTTAAACTCAGACTTTGTGTGTGTGTGTGTGTGTGTGTGTGTGTGTGTGTGTGTGTGTGTGTGTGTGTGTGTGTGTGTGTGTGTGTGTGTGTGTGTGTGTGTGTGAGAGAGAGAGAGAAAAAGAGAGGGAGTGTGTCTGCAGTAGATGAAGAAGTAAAGCACTGGAAGATTTCCACTTCATAACTTCAGCTAGTGTGAAGTTGGCTAACATGTTTCTGGCACTGACACATGCAGACAGACACACATTTTTCAGCCTTTATTTAACCAGGCAAGGTTTGCTGAACTTGTGATCTGTTTGAAATTTTTTGCTGTGTTTCCTTTCACCCAACAAAGACTAATAGAAGGATGAGTGAAGAGACTTTTTTGTGCGATTTAATTTAGAAAACAGACACACTGACCTGGCAGATGTATTTCAGCAGGATATAGATGGGTCTTTGTGACTGCCAGAAATGTGTGTAGTTAAAGCCAGTTTTCTATCACCCTAGATCACTTATTTTGTGTTTTATTATATTGCGTAATACAATACAATCCGTATCACGCCAAAACAATGCAGAAACAGATATACAGAGCCGACATTCCAAAAGTTGAAAAGCAATTCCAAAAATGGAGCAAAAAAGTAGTGACCATGGCATGTACAAATGTTTCAGGATGCAACAGAGTATGTATATTTTGACACATATTAAGAACTCCGTGCAAAGAAAAAATAGTCAAGTAATATCTTGGGGGGAGCAGTTAAAAAACCAGGAAGTGGACCTTTGAGCTTCTCCTGACCTTAAGTATTATGTTTACTTAATCTGTCACAGCTGATACCATCATTAAGATGCAGCAAAATATGCAGTTATACTAAAAAATAATGTTACACTGTATGTAAAAGAAGTGTGTCCTGTATGGAGGACACATTTATCCATAAAAACAAACTTTGCCTATGTATGTTGATTATTGGATCTTTTAAACTGATCATTCTTTATATTAAAATGACTTATTCAGCAACAAGGATAAAGTCTTGTTGCATATTTGGAACATGGCCTCTGTCACTGGCCAATAAGAGCCTGTTACTTTAATGTAAGTGGGTTGTAACTGATAGAGTAAAACACAAATGAGTAGTGAGATACGAGGATACATTGTGGAAATATCCATTTTTCAATACAGTTTTATTGATATAACCTAACAGAAGCTATCTCAATGCGCTTTTCATATAGATCACCATATTACAAATGTTTTTTAAAAATCACAAAATGATCAAACTGATGTTCGATGTAATGATAAGTACTCCACTTTTGTGCATTTTATGACAAAACTCCAATATGTGTTTTTAAAAAAAGCATTTGTCAGTTTTACAATGTTTTAATAATAATAATTTCATAGATACCATTTACATCTAAAGTGGCTGAATTCATTCATTCAAAGGTAAAAGGATACAATTTGCCCATGGGAGCTTTGTGAGTTCTGCATTATATGCACATTTGTGACAAATGTATTGAATTTGAGGTGATGCAGATCTATATTTATGGGACGGCACCTCCTAGACATAAAAAGAAATATTTTAGATTGACTGTTACTAAAAAGGCCGTCTTGCTGATACTGTTTCCACATGAACAATGTACTCATTGTGATCTTTTTTTCTAGATTGTGACATGCTGTGCCAGGATTGCGCTGGTGCCTTTCATTACCAAAATTGCTAAAATTGGTTCCACACACCAACTTGTGCATGTGCCCCACATGTGTATCCAGCTTCATGAAAATAGGACAATATCATCATCTCTTAGCCAGGAACACAAACTGTTGCTGTGTTATTTATTTGTTTTAAATTGTTCTCTATCCAACCCTGCTTCCTAGAAATAGCATTTATATTTTACCATGCAACCACAGTTATGTTTAATTATATATTTAATGCCACATGAATTATGTGTTTATCATCATCTCAATAAAATGTATCTGCCTGGTTGTAGAATTTTGATGCTGTGTGTCTTTGTATTTGTTTTCCCTACAACATCTGCTCTTGTAATTCAACATTGTCTCATAGAAACTAAAGCATTATTAACCTTTTCTATGGTCATGTTTTTACACTTGCAGCACTTGGTTTATGTTAGGCAAAGTGCATTTCCATCCACCTGCTTTTATTTTCTTTAAATCTTCACATTTATAAACAGTGGGAACACCAGACATTTGAAAAAAAGGTTGAAATCGCACAAAAAGGCTTTTATCCTTGGCTGAAGTGGGGAAGTTGGTGTGTCAATAAGAAGAGAATGTGGAGCCAAACTTAAGCAAATAAATGATGCCATACATAAAGCATGTGACTTAACTCAAGCTTCCACTGAAGGGACACGAACATCAGATCTGTGAGGACCAACGTTCCTCAAATTAATACATGACACAAATATAAATTACATATTTCCAGTATGTTTCGCACACGGTTTTCCATAATTTGAGGTTTGACCAACACTCTTAATTACATCATCTTGTTGCTTTGCTTCTGCAACAGTTTAACAAGACCAGACTGACAATTAGCACCACCAACTGTTTAATTTGATGAGCCCAATCTCAATATTCTCACACACAACAGTAGTGGAAACGAACAAGCATAAATTCACATATTTCTCCTGATTTCCAGTGAATTAGTTAAAATTTGTGTTAAATTTAGATAGAACCTGGCTACAAACACCATCTTTCCCATCCCACCTCCCTATGATGCCTACGCAGTAAACGAATGAGGCACTTTTGGCTTTTTTAGTCCAGTCAGTCATAGACACTAGAGGACACTAAGATATTACTGTATGACTCACAATCTGCTATTGGACAAAGAAAAACATTTACTCAGCTGAAAACAGAAATATACTAAAAGAATACTAGTCCAATAAAAGTCAAAATCCTGCTTTCAAATGTTAAGCAAGTAAATTAGTCATGTTGTTAGCGATGAAATGTACCTGAGCATCGAAACTAAAAATGTATTGGACCTTATGAACTTGTCTCTCCTTGTTTCCTCAGACGCTGCTTCCTCCTGTGTGGACAAGAGGATGGATGGTTGACCTGGGAGCTTACTGATTGGCTCTCTGAGCTTTGCTGCGATCATGGCCAAAAGTCCAGAGGTGAAGCTGGCCGTCTTTGGCAGAGCGGGAGTGGGCAAATCAGGTAGGCTGATTGGTGTGTGCGTGTGTGTGTGTGTGTGTGTCAGTGTACATGCAGGTTTTTCCTCAATGTCTCTTTTTCTTATTTCATTAATTTACTGTTCAAGAAGGTGTAGATTAATTAACATATTTTTACTATTTGTTTTGTTGCTTTGATTAATCTTTAACACATTTCCAGGCAAAATTTAAGAGGCTTAAACTTGGCTGACTTTGTGCAGGTTTCAGGGTGTGTATCTTTCTTAACTGTGCTTCTTCATCATGAACTCTGCTGTTTAATATTTTTCCTCCATCTCATCATCAATAATTTTATAGTCGCCATAATTTCTCCTTATACTCAGTTTGTTTGTATAGTTAATATTACAGTAGGAGGTTGTTTTGAGTCTGGCTTAAATGCTTGAACTCCCACAGATAAGTCAGTTGAGTCATTATCATTTTGTTTCAGCATTCTTCCATAAGCTGTAGGAGCCTGGCCTCAGCTGGTGCCCTGTATGTTTTTTCCAGTAGCTAACACAATAACACAGACCATATGTTTCCTGCCAGCTGCAAATCAAGACAGATTGCCTCTGCACAGCAATCAGCTGTTCAAAAACATGCTTCTATGTTAAAGGAGGCCATTAAGATGCCTGAGGAGGTCAACTTAAGGACTGTACTGAAACGTATGTAAAAACATTGCAGTGCAGCTGACGATATCTGACATGTAGCTCTTAGACCTTGTTTCAGAACCGCAGACCTCGAAGCTACAATTGGCAACTTCTTTTCCTAACGAAAAAGCATAGCCATGCCCATCACTTCCACTCCGAGTCAAGTTCATTCCCCAAAAACCCCGTCAGTTATCTCGACAAGCTGTCATCTGCCCCTAGCCTTCACATCTAGCTTTTTTCCCCTCTCTTCCATTTTTCCGTCAGTTTTTAGAGAGACTTCCTGCTCTGTGGCTGCCAGCATCATATTCTCATTTGAAATTCTGGAAAATTGTTGATTAGGTTATTGTTCAGGCTTCAGGCATTATGCCACCACTCATGTTGTTTTAAAAATGGCCTCTATGTGATTGTTATTGAATTTGAAAATATGCAAGAACGTGCTCAGCTTCCCATTTCGTTTCACAGCAGCAGGAGCAACACTGAAAAACAATCAGTGCGGATGATTTCTTGCCAAATATAAAAGCAGATAGCTAGTTGTGTTTTTGAAATCAGCTCTTTGTAAGGTACCACATGATTTGGTTAAATAGTCTTCCCAATTCAAAACTCAGGGGGAAAGTGGAAACATTTTTAAAAAATCAGTTATCTTCAAAAGCACTCTTGTGAACATTTCCATAGACTGCCACAGCTAACGCGGCAATATTTGGTCGTTAGCAAAGAATTAAACAAATTAAACTTTATAACCAGATGACAGCAGTAGAGGAAAAATTAATGAAACACCAAAATTATTACAATTCATCCTGAGTTAGAGATTGTGTCTGTACCAAAGTGCCATTCTCAGAGCCATGTTGCTTGCATGGCTAAACATTCATCTATCATCCTCCTGTCAACTCATTTATTTGCTCAGTGAAAAAGTCTCTTGAATAACCTGCTTCTCTGTTCATGTGGAAAAGGCATGCCTCCCTCTGCTCTTTTTTTATGCATAGAAACAGACACACAGCAGGACAGTTGTCATTGTTGTCACATCTGAAGCTACATGTAGCCCTGGTGATCCCTTCAACAATGAATAGCTCTCATCTAAACATAGCCCTTTAGTGGCAGCCTACAGATGCTAATGAATCAGCCTTCTCCTCAATCGTCAAACATCTGGACTGTGGCCGTAAATTATCCTCCCACTTCATGCACAATATGACAGAGAGGAAAAAATGTACGCTAATGTTAAACAGATTTTAAATGTTGTTTTGAACCTCCTGGCATGTCGGAGTGAGGACTCTTTTGTGGTTCATAAATCTGTATTAACTGTACTTCCATTTCAGCTAAAGGGGATTATACGCCTAGTGTTTTAATACTTATAGAGGGTGTGCTTGAAACAGTTCAACCAGGCCACCTTGCTGAAGTGCTCTTGAACAACACACTTGGGTCGACACTTGGCTCTGTTCGACAGAGTCAGACCGTCATATTACACACTTTGCTACTATAGCGTGTTAGCATGCTACCATACTAATTATCGCTAAAAGGATGTGAAGGGACACCAAAAACAAAAAGATAAATGCTCAAAATAAAATCTACACATTTTCCCGGAGTGAGCCAAAATTCATGCAAATGGATAATAAGGCTAAAGATATTTCATTATATTATATTTTTAATATGATTTATTCTTCATGCAGATTAAACACAAATCTAATCATTTCTCTACAGTGAAAAAATATATGAATAAAGACTAAAAATATCAAATCAAATCAATGTATTAGTTATTTTTGACACAGTAGGTAACACAGATCTTCCAGTGTTAATCACTAAGGTCTCACATTACATTTGATCTAATATAGTTAGATAGTGCTTAAGGGACTAATAGAATAATCAATAAGGCAATTGACATAAAACTAATCAATAATCATTTTGATTTCCAATTTAATTGTTATTTTTGGACAAAAACATCCATCCCGCTTCCAGCTGTAAAGATCTGCTGCTTTTCTCTGTTTCATGTCACTGTAAATTGATTATCTCTGGTTTTTGGACTGCTGGTTTGACAAAAAAAGGAATTTGAAGTAGTTCTCAGGAAAGCTGTGATAAGAGTTTTTACTCTTTGCTGATTGAGATTAATTGAAAAAATTGATCAATAGATTGTTCCAGAGCCCAGAGCAAGAGCTACGTAAATAAACACCACAAGCACTTGAACTGTGTATTTAAAATGTAGCCCCATGTTCTTTTACTATCTCACAGATAACATGTGACAACACCTCTGTTACCATGGCTGTAATGCACTTGGGACAAAATGGATGTTTTCCACTAACTGACATTTCCATCTTGACTTTGGACGGCAGTGCCTGTGCGTGTGTGTGTTAGTGTTCATCTGATGCTAGTGGTTCTTGTTTTAGTTGGACTTCGGTGTAGTCGTGCTGTTGTAGTGATCATGTCCATCAAGAAGCTGTTTTGTGGAAAGAATGTGTTCCTTGTGAGCAGGAGCAGAGTTGCTGGGTGTCTTGGCGTTCTTTATTGGGGGGAAAGAGGGGGTCACAGGGCCCTCGTGATGGTCTGACCTGGTCTCCTGCAGAGCCACTCAGCACTAATAAAAAACAGAGGGTATAAACTTGCTCAAGTACGGCTGTTCTTGCACTTTGGTTTATTGACTCAGTGGAGGGAAAGCATGGTTGAGAAATAAGATAAATTTGTCCAATTATTGTACCTACAACTTAGCCCCTGATCCCATAAAGTAGAGTACATGCTGGCAGGATTTTTCGGTCCTGTCAGTGAGTAAAATGAGCAAATATTCTGTCTCATGATTATATCATTTTATTTGACTCCACTTTTTGCTTGGAGCCACTTTCCAAGCATGTGTGTATGTACATGCAAAAGGTTTGCATGTACATACACACATTTATAAAGCCTGATAATTGTACTGTCTCTGATTTGGTAGAGATGAGGCTAACATCTGAAACAAAAATGGCTGTTCTATTGTTGAAATTTAAAGCTGCACTAGCCTAATCAATAATGATTCAAGTGTCTGTGTAATGTGAAAGGTGTCACTCAATGTGACATACCTACAAGGAATTATCAGGTAACTCTTCAGTTCTCAGGTCAGTGGAGGATTTTAGCGTCTTTATGTTCATTGTTTTAGTTTTCTTGCCTGAAACTTTTCACCAAAAAAACCTCTAAAAACACAATGTAAGCTGCCTGTTCAGCACCACATAGAAAAACAAAATGAGCAACTAGCTGGTGAATACAGTGGAGCATTTAGCAGCTAACGAGCCAGACATTTCCCTCAGGAGTTTATGGAGACCAAAACTGAGGTAAAAGGAGAATTAATATTGGATTTTTTTTGGTAACCAGTGGAGTCGCCCTCTTCTGGTCATTAGAGAAAATGCAGGTTTAACTCACTTCCACATTGGCCTCATTTTCAGACTTGGAGCTTCCCCTTGGCACACACACATTCATAAACAGTGAAGTGAAGTGTGCTTTTGAAGATAGTCAGATGTTCACTTGGGAAATTAATTTAATGGGGTGCGATGTGCCAGCTCATAAGACATCTCATCTCGTCGCTCTCGCACTATTCCACCTCCTCCTCCTCTCAGGTCGTCTGACAGCCAGAAAGCAGAACAATAACAAGAGAGCGGGCCAACCTGTGTAGGTCCTTAAAAAAAAAGCGCTGTTTACCACCCCCCATGCCCGGAACGGGGTCATGAATCAGCCTAATGTATGTGTCAGCCCAGAGCATGATGTAAACAGTCATTCAGGGGGCAGGCAGGCGAGATGAAGCCACAAAGACAAACACAACAGTGGACAGACAGTCGAAATACTGACAGTCACTGTGTTGGGTTATAAGACAGACCACACGTTTTCTCAAAAGAACAAAACAACATGTTCTTGGTGGATAAAAATAGTCAAGATTTTGTTCTTTTACCCTGAAAGCAGACAGTTGCATCGCTTGGATCTGCCGTTGTTTCCTGTTCGTCATATGAAAATGTTCTAGTCATGTCTCCTCTGTCTAATCCTTTGCAGCTGCAAAGCACATTACACTCACTCTTCATTTGTAGCTCCTTATTAGCATTTTTTCCTGTTGATGAATCACTGGTGTGTCATGGCAGTTAGAAAGGAAAAAGTAATTTATTAATATAAAAATATTGTCGATGATTAAACAGCCTTGCATTCCTTTTAGCTGAGGAGCTTACAATATACTTACTATGAATGTTTAATTCTTCCCAGTATTATAAAGTTGCATGGAAAGGAGGAATTATTGAGGAAATGTTCAGGATAACAGCATGCCTGTTAATGGTTTTGACAATATTACATTGTGAGCTCTTGATAATGACTTTGAAATAGGCTTCCTGCTGAAAGACGGCACAGCCAACCATTTATACTTAAATCAATGCTGCAGTTATCACGCTGCTTCCAAAATCAACTTCCTGTGATGCCCGCTGGAGGAAATGAAAGCCCTCGGAAGTAATCAAATAATTGATAGGATTTGACATCCATCAGGCTTTCAGCGTGCAGCTCCTCACTCTGCGTCGCCAATCAATTAACAGAAAGCAGAGGCACGGGGACAGTTGCTCAGCCTGCTGCTTGAGTTTCCAGGCACATCTTTGGCCTTTGACATCTGAGAGAGCCCACACCTGTGAAGTTGGCTGGCTGGTTGACTTCTCTGATTACATTCTGCATGCCGGACCTGGTTAGGTATGACTCATCGAATGCATTATGCTGCGGGCACAAGTGCTGTAATCAGCATGTCGGAGGTAGATTTTATTCTTTTAGATAAGAGACCTGAAAAGGTTCACAAGTGGCTTTCAGAGCGACAGCAGTGATGTGAATGTTCAAGCGAGGGGAGTGGCTGCTGTACAGAACATTAACTGACTATTATGTGCTTTAATGTGTTACATAAGACTTCACCAAACTTGAAGGCTTTATCCTTTTACATTGTGCTTATTTGTACAATTTGTGTTGAGTTCACACCAAGAGCTCATGGGTGTGTGAAAAGTCAAGTAGGCTGGGGCAACTGCAAGAGTGGGGCCAGGTGCACAAATGAAGGTCACTATATTTTTAACATTTAGCAGGATTCTGCTGCTGTGTGTTTGGGGCTGGAATGACAGAAATAAAACAAGCAAAAAAAGTTCCAGGGTTATTTTGAGTCGCTGTGGGGAAGCTTTGGATTTTGGGACTGAGTGAGAAAAATGCTTTGGTTAAATATTTTAAGAAAGGCCTTGGAACATTTTTTGTTGCGATTGGGTAAGTCAGGAACCCGCTGCAATAAGTCACGGAAATGGAAAGTTATTAAAGAGTTATAATAATGAAAAATCTGTATTCTTCACATAAGAGTTCAGTGAATCTTATCTGAGCTGAGAGCAATTTAGAAAACTGGTACAGAAAAAGAAAGGTCAAAGACATCAATTTTGGAAAAGAGTGTTTTTCATCATTGGCTGACATTTACATGTGTCTTGTTATGTGTGTGTGTGTGTGTGTGTGTGTGTGTGTATGTGTATTTACCAGGTATTACTCATGTTGTGTGGGCATAAATCTGCATCTTACACAGTCACATTTTGGGAATCTCTCTTTTTCCTATAAAAATTTAAAAAATTTCCTATAAATTCCTATAATGTAAACCATTAGGTTTTCTGGTGAAAACTTTAAGGTTTAGGTATGGGTAGTGTTGGGTTTAGGCACATGTAATGTCAGGTCTTCATTTTTTTCCAAGCTGTCATTATCCATATCTGTATTTTAAGAATGGGTCAATATACTGTGTGCAATGTGAAAAGTAGATTAATCCACACAAACCATCAACCAACTCTGCTGTTCCCCTGAGCACCACTGAGCGATTTAGTCTCCAGCTCATTGTTTTGGTTTCATAGCCCAGAGTTTTTTGGTTTAGTCTTACCACACAATATCACATATGTCAGTTTTTGTTCATGGATTGTTTTGCTTTAATTGGGTGTTATAAGATTTCAATTAGTTTAAACCTATTTTATATTCATAATGTAGTGCCTGTGTAAGCTACCATAAAACAGGCCATTAACAAATGCTTAAATTACCTATTTGAATTCCACTTAAAAACAAAGCATAAGCTAACTAAGGAGCAGTGTTTTGTAGATGCTGAATTTTCAGAGAGCCTTTAAGTCCCTTGGTGTGTGCGCACTCTGCTCATCTTCCATTCACAGACTCAAAGATGCGCCGGACCCATAAAGGGAAATGGTTGTGTCACAGGAAGGTGGGCTTCTCAAGTGGTCGTGTTTATTTCTTGTGCAGAATTATTTTTAGAGCACACCTCCGACTGTCCTCAGCCTCCACATATTGTCCATTCTCCACTCGGTGTAATCTGACTGCCGCCGTTGTCCTTGGCCAGCGTGTGAGTCATCATTGGTTATTTCCCTCCCTGCTTTTAACAGCCTCACTCTCTGGAGATTAGTAGAGCTTTTAAAATTTCATGATAGATCCATTAAGTATTTTCTTTTTTACCTCCGTAGGTGCGTTATCAACCGAGATTCAATTAAATGTTTTATATTCATGGCCACTTTCACTTTATTTGATTTATTCAGAACTGTATCTTACCATGTTAAACCCTTAAGAGGCATTTTATATAATACTGGCTGCTTTTCTTTTAATAATCAATCATTAAATTTGAATGTGAAGCTTTTCTCTTCATACATTTATTCATGTCCTCTGGAAGACATTAAAATATTAAGAGTAAACAATTTGTTAGTCCTCTGATTTTCTTCAAACTACCTTTTTGTTGTTTTGTTGTTATATTTGTGACAGAAGGCAGATTATCACAGTTAAGGAAACTCAGTTATAAAAAACTGTACTGGTGTATCAGGATCAGTTGAGACTGTCCACACAAGAAACAACAACAGCACTGGTCAAATGACTAAAACAACCTGCAGACATATGTACTGCACATATAATATACCTGACCCTCCGATAGGGGCAAAGACTGAAGACCACTTAATAAGCCTAAGGAGCCTACTGCACAACAGTTACACCCACAATGGACCTAGAGCAGCTACTGTGATATCATGTTGAACTGATATCTCATGAACTGATCAACATAGGCTGCTTGTGTTTACTCCTACAAGTTTCCCATGTTGGTGGAGATTATTGAAAGTGAATGCAACATTAAGAAAGGTTCAGAAATAGTCTATTTCACTCTCTATCACATTGAATTAAAGAACATAAATACAGCGATTGTGCATCAACTTCTTATTAAGTAATAAGTCAAGGTGAAAAGGAACTTACCTGGATGTAACTCTAATTCTATGAGTAAGGGTATAGCCTGCTGTCACTCTATATCACAAAGTAAGATAGAAGTATAGACTGTGTTGAAGCGCAAATGTCCTGATCACATACAATACATGTGTCTAGTTGTGATGTTGCAATCAACAGTTAAAATCTGTAGATCAAACTGCAGGTCACTGTTAGCAATTCATGTCCAGTATAAACTCAGGAAAGATGTGGGGATGAATGGATGGGTCAACAAAAGGCTGCTATGAGTTTCCTGTTTCCTTTCAACAGTCAATGTTGGTTTCTTTAAGTCATTACCAAAAGCATTTCCTGACCTTTTTTTTTTTTTACTTTCCCTCATTTTAACCAAGTCATTCTGTCCCCACAATTTACTGAACCTTAACCATAGTAGCGTGTGATCGGAAAACAATCTTATTAGTCTTTCTAAAATTGTCCTATGAGGTTTGGAAGGCAGTTACAACTTGCTTACAATTCACAAATGGAAGTTTTTAGGAGGCAGTGACATACTACCTATATTCTGTTAAATTTGGAGGATTGTTGCCTCAGATTCATCACAGGCAGTGATATTTATTTTCATTTTTAGATAATAAAGTTATACAAAGTGAGATCAGTCCTCAAGTTTCCTGAGAAGATGTTTTACATCAAATTTTAACAGTGACCACTAGGTATTGTAGGAAGTTTGAACAAATATTAAAATGTTTTGCTGTTATGAATGCAACATAACATTCATGATTTACAATAATGCCTAAAGAAATCATGTCAAAGCTTCATTTAAAGCTCTTCAGGGTTTACAGTAGATGCAGTGTGAACAAGGCCTTTATATAAAAGCTATAATACCCAGTTGGTGAAAATGGGTTTGTCTCTCTCAGCTGTTCCTTCACCTTTATGTGTGTAATCACAGTGATAATCACTCTGTAAGGCGTGGCTGCCATAACATTTCGACCCTCATCTGCCTTACACATGGCTCTTGATGAATAGCGCTGTGGTGCTATTGTTAGAGACTAAATTAAAGGCATGAATGCGGTGTTAGAATCCTCATGCCCTTCCCATCCTAAACCCCTATATACAAGCTTCTGTCCTCTGAAATCAAAGCCTCTCTGGTGTCCCATTTAACAGAGCCGCAGGGCCCTGAGGAGAATCACCGCCTTCCTCTTTGCCTTTGTGTGTTCATGGAGCTCGTCCAAAATGGAGCGGAGGGGAGGTTGTCCAACCTTCACTGTCATTCAAAGTGAACTTGACACGTACAGGGGCTTGTTGTGTTCAAACAAAAAAAGGAATCCATCTTCATAGTGCGAAGGCAAAGTGTATTCAACCAAAGGTGTATTGAAAAATTGAAGCATTATATAAGGCAGACTGGTGTGTCACAGAGGGTGGATGAAAAACCTTGACTTTGAAGTGACTTAATCAATAAGGTCTCTTTGGGGCTCTATTAGCTGTCTCATATTGGTCTAAAAACTCAAATGTCAAAGCGCTGATGGCCAAACTCCTTTTATAGCTGACAAATCTAATTAGAATCCAACCCTTGCATCATTTGTAACTTGTAAAGTACATGTGAATTAAGTCTTTTTCCATCAGGTGTTAAATTAGTCACGTAGTCATTTCCCAAAGGAGCTGCTCTGAAGACAGAAATAATTTCATTTGTTAGTTAAACTTCAGTGGATCACAAGGCAGGTATTGAATAAATGTCAGGCCTCACATTATTGGACTGCGACTGGTCAGTTATTTCAAATGAAGTGAAACCTCAAATACTGAAAACTAATTTGATTGAAGAAATTAGAGTAATTTCTTTTGTGAGGGTGCCAGTAAGCACGAAGGACAGATGTGATGTACTTCCTTGTGTTGAAACAGAAAAAGAATGATTTTCTTAAAGAAAAGTCATTCCAAACAAATCATCCAGCCTGTCTGAAAATTACATGACGTGATTAGCTTCTTCATTTATTTAGAGAAGACTTACCACTCTGTTGGTCTTTTTCAGTAGTGTAAAGACTGTATGGAAGACGGGAGAGCTCCACAAAAGTGAAGCCAAAACATCTCGGTCGCCCACTGGTGTCTGGCTCCAGTATAGGTCATAAATCTGCTACCTCCATGTTAGCGGATGGGATATGAGCCAAATTAAAAATATCAAAGTACACATCAAATACATTTTTCCCAAAGATGGATTATGTTATTTTAGTTCTTATCATGCTGATGTTTGTCCAATTGCTCATTTTTCTGATAAGTTTGTTTTTAGTTTTTGACGATATAAAAAGACTGTGTGACATCATGATTAACTGCTATCCAGCTGCTCTCAAAATTCTGTCCGGCTCTCCAACCGCCTGACTCTACTGTGCAGAGACTGGTTGCTAATGATGTCACACAAGCAAGTTGTGCTGTTGCTTTGTCTATGTTTTTAGCTCTCTTTTGGTCTCCACCAATTCCTGATGGAAATATTTGGCTCTTTAGCTGCTAAATGCTCCACTATGTTCACTAGCTAGTTGCGTACTTTGTCTTTTCTGTCGTTTGGTGTGGGGATGGTTGTATACAGTGGGTGTATCTTTTTTGCTGAAATTGAAAAGTTTTGGGCTGTAAGACGAAAGCAATGAGATGAGAGATGCTTAAATGAGGTGAGTCAGGTTATTATTTCCTGTGGGTACATCAATACAAATGGCACCATTCTCATTACGCACAGTTTTTCATCTATTGTTTATATTAAAATATTTATTACTGCAGCTTTAACGGTGTCAAATATTTCATAATATTTAATGTAGAAAGTCATCTGGTCTCTTAAAACAAGGCTCTCTTAATTGTCAATGTGTCAACCAAATGCCAGGATGATCTTTCATTGTCTTACCAACATTACCAGTAAATCAAATCATGATGCTCATGATTGCAGCAAATCCTTCTACGAGTTTCATACATGATGCAATTTAATAGCTCAAGAGACTAAAACACTGTGACGCCTGATGGTTTAATTGCATTTTGATTTATTATGAGAACTTGGCTTGAGGCAGCAAAACCAATCTAGCTGCCAAAATGCCATCATGTGACGCAGGAAGTGTCTTTACTGCACAACAAATTTAAATGGTAGGCTGTCGGCCAGCACCAGACTGGAGACTGCGCACACTTGGAGATGTATTAATTTTCACTGCTGGTGTTCTCCAGGGCAACGCGTAGTGCTGTATGATTTTTGATGTTTTCGAAAGCAATTTCCTTATCTAATGAATGTTGACATCATACTATAGCTCAAGTAGACATTTATTTGGTGTAATTTTGATCGGATGGAATATCTGATGGAAATTGGTAAGTGGAGAATTAAAAAGGATTGATGCATCCATATGAGACCCTCAGAGCTCAAGGGTTGTCCACTGGAAATATGTAATGTAATTATTTACCAAAACAGGCCTAATTGCTAATTATCCCATAGCCTATGACTAATAAAGCGTGGCAGAAAATGGAAAGCTGACCTGATATTCTCAGAAGAGCAGTTGCGCTGATTATGCCCCACATCTCATTAATTTAAATGGTGTATATTAACCAGGAATTCGCAAACCTTAGTCATGAGTTGACAGGCTTGAAGAGGAGAAGTGATGAGCTCTGTGCTGCTAATTGGCCAGCTGTTATCTGAAGGAGAACAAGAGAGATGATGAGATTTCTTGGTTTTATATTTTGGGAATAGATATTGTTCACCAAGGATACATGTTACGCACATCTTTTATTCTCTGATCAGCGTGGACATCAAGAATCTTCTCCTTCGAGTTTCTTAAATTCTCATCTATCACAAAATGATAATCATATCCTGGAGTGTAGCTAAGCAGCATGAAGGGGAATGACTCAACACATTTTTTTTTTTAAAAGCAGACGAGTATCAATTTTGCTGGCTGAAGTGACAACACTATCCCTGGCTGATTTTGTAACCTGTAGCTAGGTAGCTAATTAAGCTAATGTTAGCTTCATGAGTTGGTCTTTTTAATGTTTCCAGCAGACTCATTTTAAATCAATCTTGTAAAAGGGGTCCTGAATCTACTTAATTACATAGGTGATTTATGGGGATTTTGTTCTTGTGTAACCCTGTTTGGCTACTTAGCTTATGTTTGTCTGTATTGTCAAGTTGAATGTTTTGACTTAACATAACGAGAAAAGGATTTAAGGATGACAACTAACTAACCAATGTGTTTGGTGGATGTGATACTATTTTGGGTGACATATGCTGGGGTTGCTTGAGCGTTGTCTTATCCCCAAAATCCAATAAAGAACAGGACGGACATAAACTCTGTTAGCATTCAGGACTAGCCTCCACACCCTGAGGAAATATGACAGTGAACTATAAATGTAACCTGTAGCTCCACAAACCAACTGCTATTGTAGACGAGTTGGTAATATGCTCCAGGGCCTTGGAAATAATTAACGCTCTATTACTACTGTAGGTAGAAAGCTAGTTAGCTGGGCTTGCTAACTGAATGGAGCTTACGTTTGAAGTGGATAAACACTTTGAAACATTGCCTCTACTCTTGCTTGTGTGTTTTGGTATGGCAAATAAAAGTTTCCACCCTCCAAACTTTTTAAAATCAGCGTATGCATTCGAAGACATCCAAAGCTTGACCATGGCCTGCCATGACTACAGTAGCTTAGCTATGATTGGAAAATAGCTATTCAGGAAGATACTTTAAATGAACAGTCAGATTAGTCAAAACATAAAAAACATCTAGCTAAAACGTTATTTGCAGTGCTCTTTCTACTATTTTTATTAGCCTAAAAACGTGCTAAAAAAGTTTTTTTTTGTTTTTTTTGGAGAACTTTGTGCTTTGCTGCACCTCTACATTCAGCACAACTGTTCATCTAAATCCTCTGAACCCTGGCTCACCAAAAGTAAAATATTTGTTCTTAATTGGCCCAGACAGTGATGTCATCACTCGTGGGAGATGTGTGTTTACTGTTGCCTTGTGTGTTATTCTTACTCTGCTTACTTTAGACTTCCCACATCCTTTTCTTATAGGTCATTTGTTAAATCCTCGAATAAAAATGAATGGAGGCTGATTGGCGGGCTGTAATCTGATCTGGAAAGGGACTGCGATGATGAGATGTCTAACTTGATCTCATTTATATTTGGCAGTTGAGGCAGATTGAATATTTCCCCTGGCACCATGGCGACTCCCACAGGCCCCTATTCCACAGACATACATATATTTCCTTACAGTGAGAAATACGGTTTACGTCTCTCCATCAGTTCCAACGATGCCTGGTGTAGTGGTGGTCAGGGATGCAGACGTGCCCCAGGGAGACATGGTGGTGAGAGGAACTCTGGGAAAGCTCTGAGAATGGGAACAGTGGCTTGACCTCCTGTTCAGGAAGTGGTTTGGGTGCTTTTGTAACTGATTTATTTGCCTGTGTCTAGCATCAGTATTGTCACTTCTGACTCTGTGTGTGTGTGTGTGTGTGTGTGTGTGTGTGTGTGTGTGTGTTTGTGTGTGTGTTTGTGAAGAAACATCCACTCAACATAAATATTTTCACAGAAGCAAATGGACATTACTAACATTTAAATTCAATTCAATGCTGGCTGAGCTTGAATGTCATTTATATACAGAGGAAATTATATAAATAAAATACAAAAAATAGAATGTGTTGAATATGAGAGCTTCAACAGATGAGTTATGTCCTTGAATAATTGTTAACACAGGAAGCAGCAAACAACAACCTTGCTTTTTTTCCTTTTGAGTTGCCGAACTACAGCAAGTACAAAAACAAGTGATTTGGTCCAGTAGCACATCGTGTAAATTCTCTATAGATGTTCGAGATTAATGCTTGAGCTTCTACTAAACTGGCTCTGCAAAGTCGTAAAGCTGGCAGGACTAAAATATTGTCCTAATTTTCTCAGTTTTCTTCTAACTGCTGAGTGGATTTGCTGGAAATCATAAATCAATAACCACAACACAAAGCAGTAAAATCTATAAGCCTGTTTGTTCCAAACATCTCTTGTAATAAGTAAGGATATTGGTTAAAATTTAAGCCTGGAACAAAGAAATGTCATTTCAGTCATTTAAGCTGGTAAATATGCTCCAATATCAAACAAATGAATGAAACAGCTGTGTTAAAGACCTCAAATTTGGAGGCTAAATGATTTTTTATGGTGCACATTTTTGCAGCATACAGGATAAGATCTAAGACATATTCACTGCATGGATTTAATAATACAAGATTCCTCTAAACATCATATTCTGGTGTCTATTATGAGCCTTTTGGCCCACATTGTGTGTACACTGTAGCTCCTTGTCTACCAATACAGCAGCAGACAGACAGAAATGCAATAAAACCCGAGAAACAGCTCTCCTGGTTAATGATTCACCTCTCTGCTATTCACGTAAAAACATGAGAAAAACAGTTTCCTGCCGGCAGAGAAGCAAATTTACATTAGGTCTGATGACATTAGTCAGCACATCTAAGGGCCATAATCAGTCCAAATCAAAAAACAATATTAAATTCTGTGTACTATTGAATTGGATCTTGATTATTTGTAATATTATTATGTCTTGCTGAAGACCTTATCACTCATTGATTATTTATAGGTCTTACATTCTTAATTGTATTTAGCTCTCTAGAGCCTAATAGAAAAAAAACGAAGCATTTCATGAAGTCACTGAGAACATTCAGTCCATGTATACATATTAGTTAAGCATTAAATGTATGTGTGCAGAAATAAACACAGTGTGCGCTACATCAACACTACCCTACAAAGTCAGAGAGCAAAAACTACAAAGGTAGTGAAGTATAATGTTTTTAGAATGGCTAGCAAAGTGCATAATATAGATAAAGGCTGGAATGACTTAATTGTAGGCCTTTATAGGCTTTTTATGGCTTGCTCGTTGCTGTAAAACCTGAATAACACCTTAAAAAGCAAAAACGTTACTCTTTCTTTGGATAAACTTCATGAAATGAGAGGGAGAAATTCAATATCTACCAAAAAATGTTAATGGGTTATAGGAATTAGATGTATCTTTGTTTTGCAAGGTGTCCAACTGCTATAAGTATTGATATTAAAATCAATATAATACATACATTTTTGATTATTACAAATAAAAATGTTCGAATCATATTCATTATTTTTAGAGCTAAAAGCTCACATCTATTGATACTCTGGTAAGCTAATTAGCTTTAGCAGGAGTTTTTCTTTGCCTGTCATCACTGCATTTACTTACTGCCTCATTTAGTAAAGCTGTATAAGCAACTGAATCACAAGCATGTGATGAGAATGCGTTTTAGAATTACAGATAAACGCTAGGGAACAATCAATGGGTAGATTTAGATTTAGATGTAGCTAACTCAACAGCTAGCTTTTTCATGATCCTTTGCTACTTAGCTCATTTGTTTTAGATGTCCTGTTTGGTGTTTCTCTGTGACAGAAAATGGCAGAGTCTACTTAATGCAAGTTCAAGTTGATTTTACTGTCATTCCAATCATATCCGTATAGAAATACACATAGCTATAGCTGAATTTGATGTTGTTTTTCACAAGAACAGTATAATTGTTCAGTTTTATTGTCAGAGCAAATTTCAAAGGCTGTTTTCACAGAAGTTACATGGCATAATTATTTATATAGTAAACCAGATGTCAACAATGTGATTGAAAACTCACTTTCGACCATATGTTGCATTCAAAAACATTTACTTCTGCTGTCTGATTTTTCAGTCTGACCCAGTCTAACATTTTCCCCTCCACTCTTATCAACACAGCTGGCCTGCGTGACATGACCTGATGTGACATGAACACAATAGGTACAGAACTTGACTGCAGCTGCGCTGTACTGGGAGAGCTCTATTTTAGCCAGTAAAGGGGTGTTTTTGTGGCCGAAGGGAACCAAAGAGCCATGGGTGTCCGTTTGATGGCCGTGGGTAAATCAATAGAGGTTGTTCAATAAGTAACACAGCGGCAGCTCAGAACAGGGCCATGGACGCTGCTAATTGCTCTTGCTTTGTTTGCAATTAGTCCAACATTCTGCTGCTAATGTGATTAGGTCACTTTAGACAAAAGCAGCTTTTGGCAGACACCTCCCGTGAATGATGTGTTTAACGTAAATCTGAAAGCTCAGCGCCCTTCTTTCCCTCGACCCGGTGAAGTCTGGGCTGGAGAATATGATAAGATCAGAGCAGTTTTTCTTCTCAGACTTGCTGTAATATTTGGTGGGAAATATCAAGTTGTGGTAAATCATCTTGCAGCTTGAGAATGTGAGATACACAATAGCCCGGCCCGAAAGGGCGACAGGGTATTGATTTTGTCAACATGCCAGATACCAGATATTATGGCAACAGTTCTAGTTAGCATGGGCATTTTTCAACCAGCCACAAGAAGCACAACAGTCTACATCTCTGTAAAACATTAATGATTTTTGAGATAAAGATGTGATGATGTCATTTTTCCTCTAACAGCTATAATGACAAAATGAGAGTATGAAAAAAATATGTTATTTATCGATGGTGAAATGTTTGTGCTTGCAGGCCTGTTAGTACCGCATGCTTGTCAGAGTTTCTCTCCTCAGCTCCCTTGCTGATACTATATTTGTCACTTGCTATTAGTAAACTTCATTAACATACATGCAGGATTGTCAAGTCATATTTAAATCTGGGATCATTCAAGACCCTTAGGAGTCTGTCAAAGTGTAAGACCACACATCAACATGGTAGAAATCTCTGGGAACTTGATAAAGACAGATTACATAGCATTCTTTCTCATACAAAAGAATGTTCATAAGCAAAATAATGCACCCTTGCCCAATTCAGGTGCATTCAGGATTTAGCTGCAACAGCCTTACTTGGTCTGATATTAGTTTATGGTGGCTAATGATGAATGGAAAAAGTTGTTTTTCTTGGATGACAATGGATTAAATTACTATGTGGAATTTTTTAAGAAGTCACTCTGAGTGATGAACAAACACTATTTTGTAGTTTCCCTCAGGTCTACATAGAGTGTTAGCCTCTTTCAGCTGATTGTTTTGGTTCACTCTCACTGCTCTAATAAAACCTGTTTCCAGATCGTAGAAGACAGATGTTTTAAGGAGAGGTAGTTTTTCCTCATCTGAAACTTTTCTAGTTTTGGCTCCCTTGAACCTCGAAGTCAATCTATTACTGGAGCACTCTGATCTGATCTGATCTGCACAAAATAGAAAAACCTCTTTGCATTGATGCAACCTTTCAAACGAGTTGATATGCTGCTTCTGCATTAATTTAGGGCAGTTGTCAAAGTATCAACAAATGTGGTGAGTTATGATGTTTTCACAAAGCAGCTATACCTATGCCCATGACAGATGCATTTCTTTAAAAAAACAGGACTATTATCAACTTTCCTCTTATTGCACAGTCAGTGAATCACCCGCCTTTGTGATCTGGTCAGTTCGGTGATACACTGCTCATTATTCCCTCTGCAAACCTTTAGCGAATCTGGGCCACAATGTCCATATTGACGCACGACAACAAAGGCTCCTCTCTTCCATGTGTACATTTCTTCCAGTGGCAGTGAAAAGCAAGAGATACAGTTACCTCTAATGAGGAAAAGGACTTCACACCCCATTGGTTATTCTGTCTACCTGGAATCCAGGCCGCAGTAGCAGACACACTCCGAAATACCCTCAGTGGGGAATTCAGGGTTAAACAAGAGAAGTAAATGGGCCTGGAGAAGAAACATGCATGTCAGTCTGCCAGCTCGACTTCATGACAAATGATCTGCTGCTGTTCTGCTGTCAGTGCTTCAGTAATTGAAAGTTGCATGACACACTCTTCCTTTGCCTGAAAACACATTAAATGTGTTAAAAAAGAAAGGGGCTGTGCTTTACTTGAGGGGAGGATCAACAAAACAGGGTTACAACAGGCCACTTCCAACACAAACAAAAGCTATTCTGTACCCTACCTGTAAATGTAACATAAAAAAGAGCTTTAAAAGACCTACCTATCCCTCCATGCTGCATTGAGTCTGTTCGCCAGCCTCATGCTAATGAACAGACAAACTGATGTAACATTGTGAAGTTAAAGATACGAAAAGAAACTCGTATGCAGCTTCCTACAGCAACTCCATGTCTGCAGAATGACAATTTGACCAGATTCTCAGTCATCAAACACTGCCCTGAGCTCAAAGGCTGGACTTGAGTGCTTTAGGAGTGTAATGAAACGTGGCAGAGACACTCTGGCCGACATAATAGCTGTTTTTTTTTTAGCTTTCCCTGTCGCGGCTAATTATGTGCAGAAGACAGGCCTGGCCAAGATGGATGTCATTTTCCAGTTCAAAGGCAAAGCTGTTTCCCCATTGTCTCCCTTGTACAAGCAGCAGCACAGTACATTGACATGCGGACACAGATACCCGCCTGGACTCAAGTGGACCACTCAGGCCCATTAGAAGTCAGTCAGGCACATGACAGCTCCTGCAGAGAAAGTAGAATGAAAGTCTGAAAGTTTGCTAGTCAGTTGTGTGTTGGCAAATCATTTAGCTCCTGTAAAGATCTGGAAAGTGTCTTTTTTTCTGCATGGTTGTTGTGTTCACAGACGGCACTATGTCCCATTTGACTTCTAGGAAGTTAAAATGAGACTATGTGACTTTTAGAATAAAAGTAACACATGCTTCATCTTTTTTCACCAAAGCTGAATTCACAAACATTCATGTTAGCAAACTTATGATAGATGTTGCTGCATGAAACATGTTATTAAGCCAGTTTACAGACTTATCACTCTTTTCCACTTGTGCTGCTGTTTCACTATAGTTTAGCATTCAGTATTAACACATAGTTGTCACTTGTCACCATAGTGATTGTGATTCCCTAAACTTGACGTAGGCTTTACATAGACTTGAGCTCTTATCTGAGCATAACAGACAAATAAATTCAACATGCTAGAAGTAGCTACAAGTAGTGAGCTTTAGAGCTGCTGATAGGCGTATTTTGAACTCTGGTCAGAGCCACACCCTGCTTTCAGTCTTTATGCTAAGCTACACTAAGCTAAGTTAGGCTAAGCTGAGCTAACCCCTTAGCTCTACATGGCTCCATAGTAAACGACATGAGTGGTATCAATCATTTTAACTAAAACTCAGCAATAAGGCAACAACCATATTTCCAAAAATAAAAATCAAAGACATTAACATTTACAATATAGTCATTATTTTCTTATTCATTTATTATGTAAGAAATGAGGAAATAGTTGATGTGTCTGCCTACGTATATGAGGCAGCATTACATATTAGGGTGTTTTCTGTTCCTTGTTGAGAATACATTTGCCTGGAGGACTGAGAGTCTTAGTGGTGCCTCATTGGCATCATGCTGGTCTATTAACTGAAACAAACAAATTCTTCGCAGAAGAGGCAGAACTCAGTTGCACACCTCCTGCAGGGACTTCCTAGGGGGTAAAGGGGAGCACGACGCTTGGTGTCCTAATCGATTTACATTAAGGGCTCAGTTGTGAAGCACTGGGGGGCTGATAATATTTTAACAAGCAGGCACGGAGAAGGCACGGAGGGAGTGTATGTTATCGTCATTGGAGAATTATTTTTAAATCAAAACCTCTTCTTTTGTCATGGTCCAGGATGCCACATTTTAAATGGATGTTCACAGGTACTAAGTGCTCTGACAAGCAGCATACAAAATGTTTGTGGCTCTGTGTGAGACACAGGTAATGGCCTCCTAATTCTGTCTGGATGCAGGAGATCAACATTTCTGTGCGGCAGATTACTTGCTGATGGTAAACCATTAAGAGAGTGAGTCACTGGCCTGGTGGGGGAAGTTGTAATTGTTTTTTAAATTTATCATAAAGGCTCATGCTGCAAAGGCCACGCTAAGAGAAGAAGCTGGTGATGGAATTGGAGAGCTGATGTTTCATCCTGAAGGCTGTTTGAACACTGCCCTAATGATCTGGAACTATTCAACTAGCTATTACCATTTAGATTAGAAGTGTTGGGTCTTTTGGCTTCTTGGTAGGAGACTCACAGCTGATAAGCTACTATCACTAGCACTATTATGAACTGATGGCCAAGCACTTTGACTTTATTTTCATGCAGGGAAATACACACATAAGACACAATATGAAGGATAATAAAATGCTGCAATTCTACACAAATTCAGAAAAATCTATATTCAAAACCATTTTATCAACCCGCTAAGTTTACCTGTGCTTTTTCCATATCCTGAACACAGTTGTCTCTGTTGCTTTCTGCAGCTTTGGTGGTGAGATTTCTGACTCGACGCTTCATCTGGGAGTATGACCCGACACTTGGTAAGACATCTCTATGCAAAACACCTTTCTAGTGCTACTGTGACTGTTTTTACTACTATTACTATGAACACTGGTACCACCGTTACTACTGCTGCTATCCTGTAATAACTACAGTCACCCATACAACTGTATGTACCACCACAGCTGCTGAAACTACTACTGCTTCTAGTGACAGGCTTGCTACTCTTACAACTAATAATCATGTGTTAATTATTTTGCCATACTAGTCACAGTTAAAGGAATGATTCACATGCACTTGCATGGCCAACTGCCTACTGGCACCTCTGCACTCTGTAATTAACATTTTATATCTGGTTTGTTTAATCCTTTCAAAAGCCAAAGTGTAAAAACGTCAATTTGTGCTGTAACTGTTTCTTGTCCAGGCCAGTGTAGACTATAGGACAGAACTATGCCCTGTTGTTCCAGCACACAAGTGCCCATAAAACCACAAATCGAGCAAACGAGATATAACAAGTTAATTGGTGAGGTTTAGAGGTGAAAGTGATGTTTTAAAACCTTTGCTGTTACCTTCTGCTGGCTGCAGGTTTATTTTACAGACATGAGAGCACTATCGGGCTGCTCATCTACAATAACTTGGCAGGAAAGGCAATAAGCTTATTTCCTGTAAGGATTTAGAGACAAATACCCATACTAAAGAGTTATTAAAAAACAGCTATACTAAAAGTTGTAAAAACAAGATACCGTATCAAGATAAAAAATCACACTGGAGTAGAAAGTAGGTTTTATTGCATCAAAAATGTCTAATAAAAGGAGTCTTAAACATCATTTTATTTAAAAACTAATAAAAGTAATGAATTATGCAGTTGAGTAAATGATGTGGTTTTAGTTATTTCAAAAGCACGATTTAAAGTGATGTAACCATGTTAAATGCAGAGGAGCTTTGTTTCTGCTCTCATGCAGTTTGAGCCAATTCACGAACACTCTAATTATGAAGCACAAAGGTGCCACATGTCTGTCAGGTGCTTTTCATTTTCTGGCTTTCCATGGCAGATCCGCTCCTCTGGATCGCTCGCACAGTGCTCTCTTCAATAGCACATCTGTTTTTAGGTGCAGCATCCCAACCGAGTGCACCATAAACAGATGCACTCGGGTATATATTCCCTTTTGTAAAACTCAATCACCTCTTCTTGTAACGACATGATGATCGCAATCTTGTAGCCATTTTGCCCTTTGTGTCACATCACAATATGGCTGCTAGGTTGCTGAGATATTTTAGATGCTATGGCATTAAAATAGGAACACATTTTTTCAGGTATTGAATAATTTTTAGGACAGAACACACTCTTTCCTCTCAGTTATTTTGATTTGAATACAGACCAACAGCAATATCTTCGATAGCTTTTTTTGCTGTGTTGTGTATTGTTACTGTTTATAACAGCTTCATTTAACTCCAAGTAGTGTAAATGGCTCAGCACACACAAAAAAGAAAAAAACAAGGAATGAGCGATAACTGCTTCCTTGGTTACCAAATGAGTTGGCGTCACAACCAAGAAAGCACAGCTTGAAGTGCATAATGGGAATAACAGCACTGTTGGAGGGTGTCTGTGACCAATCAGACTGCTCGACTGAAATTACCCATGAAGTGGTCGACACGTTATTAAATCCCTATAATGGGCACATCACACAGGTAGGGGGTGTGCGTGCCGAGTGCTAGTCTTAGAAACGCAGGATTACTGCCAGAATGAGGTCTGTACTTCAATTACATTGTACAGCATGTCAATATGCTTTCAAATGTTTAATGTTCTTTAATGATTTATCACAGCTTGCCTTCCACTGTCTAACTCTCCATTTATCTCAACTTATTATCTACCTATTTATCTGGATCAGGGTCACAAACAAGTTCAGGTCTTCTTTTCTGCCACAAGGAACAACTGGCGTTCAAAGGCCTGCTGGAAGATGGAGTTTGTTTAGTGCAGGGTTAGACAATTACGTGCTAAAGAGGGTATAGTTTTAGTTGAATTTCATTCCAACATATGACTTGTGCCAGCTGATTTAGCTGATTAGTGCATCTTCAAACAGAGAGGAGGTGCGAATGCATGAAATCATCCACTACAGTTAGCTCAGTTCCTTGCTCCGGCATGTCCTAGGTTTGCCTGAGCGAACCCAGGACATGCCGGACATGTGTCTTATACGGGGTTGACTAGACTGCTGAGCTCCTTCTAAAAAAAAACAACAACAACTAAGAAGAACACAGATGCCTCTCTGCGTCCTGGAAAACATTTCTACAGTTTTGAATCAAGTACACAATTTTTTGGTGGAAAAAAGCATGAGGAGCAGAAGCTGAGAAATTGAAAACAAACTGTTGCCATGTCCTTGAACTAGATCCTCTTATAAAACAGTCACTCTGGATGAGAACATCAGATAAGGGATGAATTATCTTCAGACAACACTAGATAACCTGTTGGCTCTCAATCCCTATAACTATATAGGAAATGGGAGCTGTGCAGAATGCAGATGGTCACAATATTGCAATATTTATTTCTGTCCCTGCACACCAGCCAGACACAGGATTTAATCTGCTTTGGCTCACAGAATTAACTCTGAGCTACTACTACGTGGTTTGGCATCACAATAGCAACTGTGATTAACATTGTATCACACAGTGCAGGGGGAATTTCTGGTATGAATACTTTGGAAGTAAGGTTATCGTTAAGTGAATGTAAAAGGAACTTTTTTTTCAGAATATTGGAGCGGTTTAGTGCAGGGAGCATTAAAGATCCACAAACTGGCTTCTGTTTCCAGCTTTGACACTTGGAGTTTGACGGGACACTTTCTCTTTCTGCCCTCTGCCAAAACAGTCTTCAGGCAATGTGGGGTATGAGTAATGATGGATTAATTGCTTGCTGCCAGGAAAATTACTGCTTTTGTTTCTCTCCATGACCTTTAGATATGATGGTGTGGTGTGTTAAATCAACCCAGCTTTGCCCCCTGTCAGTGCATTTAGCAACAAATACACAGAGGGGTGGACGTAGACAGATTGGGTGCTGTTGCAGCTGGTAGAGTGATGGCTCCTGAAATAGACTGTCCCATGGGTCACTGTATGAGCCTCGGGTTCTCCTACTCAGAGATGCTCCTCATGCCTCCAGCCAAACAGCTGTAAATCTCCATGCTACATCTGCCTCTGGCTCTCTGTGACATTTCATTTACGTCACAGGACGCAGTTTATTCCCCCGGAGAGGTGAACACACCTGGGACACAGCAGAGTAGACGTGCAAGGACTGGAGCAGACTCCAGAGCTGCTATTTATAATATAAACTGTCTTTTCACAGAGAATCAGAACATCTTTTTGACAGGTCAAAAGACATTTATTGGTTATTTATCAGTATCATTGTGACTTTAAATGTGTGAACATTTCACTAAAATATTGAGTTGATAATATAGAGTTCGATTTGGACCATTCAACCATCAGGATTTCTCAAATTAAAAAAACAACTTTTTAGACCACCACATTTTAGAGAGTGGTTATATATTTATAGCAATTTTATGAGCTGCCCTATGCCTGTACTTCAGAATACTGTATTATTGTTGCTTGGGAAAAGTTAGCTTAGTTAACAAACTTTTTCATTTAGCAATTCTATGCTAACGTTAGCATGATTAATGTGGCTTTCATGTTTTAGTGCAAACATATAAGAGGAGGAGAAATCAAAATTAAATAAGATTCTGTGTTACATTTTGGCCAAGGGTACCTGGTAGTTGAAAGGTTCCTATAAGTCAACAACAAGATAAGGGATGTTGCCTGACCAAAGGCTAGCTAGTTGCCTAACAAATTCATACACAAGACCACAGAGAATGATCATGCAAATTTACTGTTTCAATTCGATTTTACTACTCATTGTATTTCCAGAATAAAAGGTCTACAAACCGACAGACCAATTACCTGTTCAGCACCTAAAGGCAGACAAAGTTAGCAACTAGCTAATGAACATAGTGCAGCACTTAGTAGGTAAAGATCCAGATGTTTCTCTTCAGAGTCAATGGAGACCAAGAGAAGAGCTAAGATGAGAGTAAATATTGGACTTTCATGGCTGATGTTGCTTCAGGTCTACTGGCTATGTAAATGGCCTACTAACAAGTTTGCTGTATCAATTTAAAAGGAGATAATGTTGTGTATATAACTTTATAGCTGTTTATAGAGCTAATGGCCTCCAAAATGGCCACCACAGGGAAGATGATTACATAACTTCAGAAGGCAGCCAAACCATTTAACTACAACATCCAGGTCCATCACGTGCATACTGACCAAAAAAGCATTTTTTCCCACACCAATCAAAAGGAGCGGTTGTCACATGGTGAATACATTTTTCTGTGCGTCATAATCCCCACAAATACTTTAATATCAAAATTTGATCCATTTGGTCCGATAACATTTGGAAAGACTAAATGAGCAGCATGATTAGACCCATTCAAATGAACAAGAACCCAACAGGAAGTCAGATTGTTGAGAAGGACTCTATAGCATGCATGCTCTATGGGTCCAAAACTGCTGAAGCGTGAGAAAGCCTTTAGAAATGCAGCGGAAACACAGCTGCCTTTTTTTGGTTTCATGCACCAGTGAGCAGTTTCCATAGGAATGCATGGGCACCATCTTTGAATGGAGTATCCACTTCTCTGTAATACATCCTTGGTTCTGGTAGCTAAAGTCCAACTATTCCTGCATTAACTATGTTAGGTGACAAACAACTCCAAGAAACTCTGTTATACAATGTTAACGTTCTTCAAAAATCAAAAGGTACAAACCAACGCACATAAAAATACAAGACTGCCTAAGCACATTGGGGTAAAAAACATCTAATCATGTTCTTAAAACTCAGTTGTATAATGGTAACAAAAGCTAAAGATTAAACTTGGTAGAAACATGTAGTATCCAGGTGTTTTATTTTTGTAATATTGATTCCTTGACTTAATATACTTGTAAATGGAAAAAAAGCTTTCTCATGTGATTCCTTCACAAAAGAAGCATGCATCAGGAAATGTCAGCCGAGCAGGCAGGACATGGGTCACGAGCTAAAAGTGATTGTGAGGGTGGATTCACAAAGTCAGAAGCAGCTCTGGTCTAAGCCCCGTGGTTGAGACAACGGCAAAGTCCAGGAGAATCTCTCTCTTTATATGGAGGGTTTCAGGGGCTTCAGAGCTATCTATTTGGTGTTTACACAGATGGGTTTTTTTTTACAAGGGGGTAATTCAGGCAGATAACTCCTGTGCTGTCCGAGGTGCAGTGAAAGGTCACGGTCATAGTTCACACCTGTGTTCTTGTGCCGTGAATAAGAAGCTCTTATCCTGCTTTTCAACTCAGCCAGAGGTGAAGCTCAGGTCGCTTCAGGTCATTGAAAGAGCAAACAGAGAGGTCCATCAAGCTGCTGAAAAACTGAATCATTTTGCTCCAAAATACAAGATAATGACTTCAACAAAGAAACCAAGGGAAAATGGAAAACATGATGTTCTTTTCAAAAGAAATACCCGGCAAAAGAGAGTATGTCCTTGCTGTGGACATCAGAGCTGTCTGCACCACTTATAGGTTGCTAAAAAGACCAAATGTATTTGGTCTGGCAGTAGATAAGTTGGAACAACTAATGGTTCAAAATTGTACCCAGTTTAGGTCAATATAGCACTGATGCAATACTTTGTTAAGCTTACCCAGTACCAATTTTTCAATTTTTTTATATTACTGGTGGGTTATTTACTCAAACTACAACATGGTTATTTTGACCTGTGTCAGACATAACAAATGGAAGTTTTAGCTTAAACCCCCACAAATATATTGATAGTTAAACAAAATGATGTAAACATGACATCAGTTGCATATGAATATTCAAAACTTCTTAGGATACACATGACCAATCAACAACAAACAGTGTCATGTAAAGCTGCCGCTAATTCATTTCTATATTATCGATTAATTATCTGATTATCATCTCATTTCACTGATTACTGGTTTGGTCTGTAAAATGTCAGAAAACAGTGAAAAAAGGACTTCAAGATGATGTCCTCCATTTATTGTGTTAAAACTTCTATTTTTACAACAGGTAATTTGACATTCAAAAGTCAAAGCCACAGTCAGCTCTCTCTTTTGTTTGTTAGAAAATGCTCTTCTGTACTTCTCTGACACATACTTCCTGTTCAAACCAGTGTTTTTAAATGCTCTGAATCATTCAAGAATAGTAGGCGGAATTATATTCACCACTTCAATAAGGATGACGCTGTCCACACACTTCCACAACATCTGCCTTCATAGTTACATCTAATTTACTAACATATAAAAATGCATTGCAATATGTTTCACTGCACAACTATGAGTCATGTGTCACTATATTTAAATGATGAATCATTTTAAATATAATTTACATTTTTGTTTCCTTTTGTGTCTCACAGAATCCACATACCGCCATCAAGCCAATATTGACGATGAGGCGGTCACCATGGAGATCCTGGACACTGCAGGGCAGGTGAGATAATTATCTCTGTGTTCTCTGCCTCACCCGTCCGGCACACATTTGTATTTAGAGACTTAAAATAGAACAATAAAGAAAAACATGAATTCTCTGTCACCATCTTGAACGTATGCTACACTGTACACTGACAGGATTGGACCTAAAAGGGTTCTTTAGTATTGCACTTCCATAAAGTTGAGAGGCTTGCAACAGAAATATGGTAAAAATCAAAGAAACACAGCTGAGATATCCTTATTTTTAGTTCCAGAAAATGCTGTAAACCCTTCCTTAATGGTAAACAGTAACATCTTTTAAATTCCATAACCCCAGGTCGTAACACTGAAGGTTGTATACAATTGTATTCATATGCTGAGTACTACAGACCATGTCAAATAAACAAGCTTTATGTGTAAAATCATGAAAATAATTAGTTATATTAGTGATATCACAAAATATACGAAAGTTACCAACGAGAAAACATACCAAACATAATGCACAGCAGAAGTCCTCATTTGTTATAATTTTCAGCATCATTTACTGACGTTACTGACTTTTTAAAAACATTTTTGTCAGAATGGTACATTTACTTGTCTGATCAACTTAAAGACGCAGTGTGTAGGATTTAGTGGCATCTAGTGGTGAAGTTGAAGAACCAACGATGACCGCGAACCTTGCTAAAAATGCAAAAGGCTTTCTTGAGAGCCAGTGTTTGGTTTCTCCATTCTGGGCTACTGTAGAAACATGGTGGTGTAACATGGTGAACTCCATAGAAGAGGACCTGCTGTCTATGTAGATAAAAATGGCTCATTCTAAGGTAATAAAAACTTTTAAAAATCTTTTCTTTTTGGATTTAAACTTTTCTTTTAAAAAGTTACATGGTTTCACTTATTGTTAATGCAAATTAACTTCAGGATGTATCATCCTGCCCTTGCTGCCTCTCTCAGAGATGTCGACATGAGGACACTTGTTTGAAAGATGTGTAGGAAAGACTGAATGAGACTGAATTAAAGATGGCCATTTCCTGCAGTCTGACAAGAGTATTACTGGGTCCTTGGCTTGAGGGAGAGCTTGTATAAGTTCTCTGGCTGAAGATAAATATGCTGCAGTGCTGCGTAGGTGTTCTGCTGGCAGCTGATTTCCCCTGCGACTCTTCAGCCAAGTCATCTCTCTCTCATTACATTGTAGTCTATTTTCAGCTGGCATTAGGATGTGTTTTTAATGTTTCCAGACACAGCTACACTGTACGGGAGACCTCTCCTTACTCTTGATGGAAACAGCTCTGATTGCATAAACTCATTGTGCTAACTCTTTCATGATTTGTGGAGGTGGCGTCTTGTTGATGGCTCATAAATTCCTGGTTCAAAAGTCGGTCAGGTATACAAACCGTCAGACTCCCTCTTCTGTCCTCTGGAGGAATGCAATATTTTCTTAAAGCTTCCTCTACCAATAAGTATGAGATCAGAATCTGTGGGCCTTCGTCCAGTTAGGATACAATTTAAAGGCTGCCACAAGACCAGATAAGTCCTATTACAACTGCATGGCTGTTTCTGCTTCAACATGATCAAATTAGGAGCACATGCCTGACTGTTCATGTTCCTCAGATGGCTGCAATTACATTTTTGACTTAAGCAGGTATTGGAGAGAGCAGAAAGAAAAAGTTGGCTTTACTGAGGCAATGTGTTAAGACAGAAACATATCTGAAAACTTCCAAGATTGAATATGTTTTTGATGTTCAAATGCAAAAAATGCCCAAAAAGATTGAAACTGTCACCAATGCAGGATCTAAGACAAAATCTGGTTTATCGCTTAACAGTTGGGTCGTTTTTTCTGGTATTCTGACTGGTTTGGAAAGATGTAAGAGTCACAGAAATAAAAATAAAAAATGGTTTGATATTTTGGAAAGTTTTCTTTCTTGCCAAGAATTACACAAGAAGGTTGATAACACTTTCATACTTGTACCATAAATATGAAGCTACAGTCAGCAGTCAGTTAGCTTAACACAAAGACTAGAACTCTGGCTATGTCCAAAGGTGACAAAATCTGCCTACCAACACCTCTAAAGCTCACTAATTGTATAACTAAAGGTTATATCTTGTTTCTGTAAAATCCTCTTAAATCCTCGTAAATCAGTCATTACATCCAGCCAAGAAAACTCCCTGTAACACAACAACGTGGTTTTTACAATTTAGTTTTTGTTCTAATTCAACAAACCGGAATTAACATGTTAATTAGTGAGCTTTACAAGTTCTGATTTTTTAAATCTTTAGAGAGATCCAGTCTAGTTTCCCTCTGTTTCCAGTCTGTATGCTAAGCTATGCTAAATGGCTGCTACCTGTAGTGTAATATTTAATAGACAATTTTATAAAGAAATGAACTATTCCTTTAAGGAGTTACAATTGGGCGTAGCAGTTTCATCACCATATGCTTTGTCTTCATCTCAGGAGGACATCCAGCAGAAGGAGGGTCACATGCGTTGGGGTGACGGATTCATCATTGTGTACGACATCACTGATCGGGGAAGCTTTGAGGAGGTGGCACCCCTCCGGAATCTCCTAGAAGAAGTGAAAAAGCCAAAGAACGTCCCTCTGGTCCTTGTGGGCAACAAATCTGATCTGGACCACGTCCGGCAGGTCGGCACAGAGGAGGGCGAGCGGCTTGCAGCAGAAATGGCTTGCGCCTTTTACGAGTGTTCAGCATGTGCTGATGAGGGAGGGGCTGTGTCCGAAGCCTTCCACGAGCTCTGCCGTGAGGTTAGGCGCCGTAAAGCCATGCAGGGCAAAGCTCGACGTCGCAGCTCCACCACACATGTCAAACAGGCCATCAACAAGATGCTGACCAAGATCAGCAGCTAGGGAAGAGCCGCACTACCGTCTGATGACACAAGAACAAAGATAATTTTTTTGAACTGTTTCTCATGTAAATGTATTCCAACAGTTATTGGCTCCGAAAGGGATGAAAATGTGACTGATTTGAAGTGGAATGTGTTATTTACTTTTTCGCTGATCATTTTCCATTAAAAAGGTCCCAAGTGCAATATATTTCTTCTGGAGGAGGTTCATGAAGTTTTCACTTCAGGATTGGAGCCTTAACGGATGACCTCTCGGCCAATCATTTGAATTCCTGTGGGTCAAAAATAATCCTGGATACTGTGGCGATATGAGGTCTTTTTAGTTGAATCAGTAATATAGTCAGGTTCCCAGTTTTTTTCTTTTATCTTTATCATCTTACTCTATTAAAATCAATAAATAAGCCAGTGGGCAGTCTGAAAATGATGCATGCAATCTGTCTCATTTAGCATGCAGAGAATCTAAGCATTTATTGACAAAGATTCGTAGTTTCTTCTCTGTATCTTGTCTTTAGGGGGATATTGTGATGTGATTTGGCCCACGTGTGTTATTGTTCTTTCAGCAGTGGTCAATTAAATAAGATCAGGGAAACACTATGAGCTAAAAGTGGATCTGCTGTCTTTCTCCTACAGTACGTCAACCCTCAAAAAGTCCCTGAAGCTGTCAGTGCCTGTTATTCAAAGTGTTGATCCGACCTCATGATGAAGTCTACTATGTTATGTTGACATTAAATGTGCTAAGATGGACTGTAATTCTCTGTGTTTGTCCAGGACTTGTTTGCTCAAGATCTTTTCCTCAAGGATTCAAAGCACAGGTTCAGAAAGTCCATCATGTCAAGGCTCATGGGAGAACCTTTTGGCTGTTTTCTCAAAACCTACGAAGGGAAGCAGTCGCCGTCCATCCTAACATGTCACATTCCAGGAATGTTATTCCTGGCTGTAATTTTAATACTGTCAACTGTAAACTACAGTATGTATAATATAGTATAGTCCCTTAAGCACTGGTGTGTCTTAGGTATGTACAGACCCCAAAAGCATCTACAGTGGAAGACCCTGTAATTGCTGAAATCTAATATTTTCTTCATGTATGTGACCTGTCTCTTGATCAAAAAAATCAGCTGTGCACTTGTAATTAAACTGAGATATATCCCACCATTTTTTTTCTCTCTCTCTGTGACTGTATGTGTTAGGTCGACATCACCATAAATCAAATCAACAAAAGCACTTAAATGGACGCCTTCTGCCAGACGATCAAATGTCACATTTACATAGTGACATTCTCCAGATGGGAAGATCAGTGGCTGTCTAACATCTCCTACATATTCAACCCCTGAAATTTATTTGCAGTTATGCATAAGATTCCCTTTTCTTTCTGCAGCTCACTATTTCAGCAGGCAGTCTCTTGGCCACCCTTCGATAATTATTTTTCATTGCCTTAAATTAAAACCTGTTGAATCAAACTTTTCCTTACTTCCCCATTTAGTAGCCAAGAAAACTACACCTTCAACTAGAGTTACCCACTTCAGATGACACACTGTATTAAAAAAGGAAACCTTCTACTAAAAACACCCTAGTTCTTCAAATAGATTGCTGACTCAGGGAGAGGACACAAAAACAAAAACTGCTTACTTTAGTTTGGGATGACGCAGAAAGGCGTGGTTCATGCTATCTGGCAGATAATTACTAGAGGCAAAAATCCCATAATAACCATGGAAAGGAGCCACAGTGCTCCTCCTCGTCCTGACCAGCTGGAGACTGCAAAGGACGATTCCCTGGTTTCCCCAATGCTTCAGGATGAATTCTCATATTTAAACATACTTTTGATTCAGTTTTACTCAACTACTACTACTAATAACTAACAAACCTTATGCTTAAGATGGTTTGTTACATAAAACCATCTAAGAAGTTGTCCTTGGAAAGAGTTTGGAAAAGGACCGGCACTTTAAAAAAATACTTGGCTGAAAAAAAATACTGAAAATTGGATGAACTGCTTTATCTCTGTCCATCCCTATCTCACTTTGCGAGACAGCTTGATTTGCGAGATCACGCCAGACTCCTGATTGGTTTTAACCACCGGTGGTTCAGACTCAACACACAAGCCTGGCGAGATGAATTGTCACATGGTTTCATGATGTTGTTATCTTGTGAGTCCAGCTCCACCTCTTCATTCCTAACATCACAGACAAAAACTTCTGGAATCATTGTGAACGAAAAGTGGATGTGGTGTAATTGTCGTACTTTTACTCCTGACAGCAGACTGTGGAGCATATCGATCAGCTGCCATCACCCTAGACTGGTTTTGAATCCCACTGGAGCTTTGACCTTCTGTCGTATCGGCCAAAGGATCAGACTACAGATTTAATGCCTCAGGTGGCCAATGGTCTCTGTGGCCTTAAACACCTTCAGACAATGCAGGTGTTTGTTGTGTAGCCACAAGACTACAGATGAATTCTGCTAATGCTGGTGCCTTTTCAACAGCAATATCCAGACAACATTCATCCATGGCTTATATGTTAATACAACCAAAATACTGTCTTCTTCATTTCCTGTTGTTCCTCCACCCCATTCCACTGTCAGCATTCATTTGAAGTCATGTTTCTAACCACCTGATGAATATAAGTTCAGTATTCATCTTGTAGCTCTGTTTTATTCCCCACCAACCCATGATTACTACATTTGTTTTTTCTTTTGAATAACTCCACTAATGTTGAATACCTAGTTGCTAACATTGTTAGCTGTTTGGTGCTGGGAAGTCAGTGTACAGCAGGTTTATGTGAGTGGGTTTTTTTGTGCCAAGAACTGTTGTGGCTGGAAACAAAGTTGATGAGAATGGTTAGACTAAACAAAAGTTAAGTTGTGGGCCGTTAAACCACATCACTGAGCTGGAAGATGCTAAAACGCTCTATAGTGCTGAGCCGAGGGGAACTCCAGGTTGGATGGCTGGTGATAATTCTCTGTGAGTTTGTCACACAGTTTTAATCGTGGTTGGTTTGCATAAACAGTAACTTCATACACCTCTGATACAGTGTAAAGAGAGTGAACGGAAAACAATGAGGCTGTTGCGCTTGATGACATGCTGCATCGATTTCGTGTAAATCTCTCATATTGAGGTTGGCTAAATCCAGTGAGGGATTGGCAGACTCCACCATTACTAATTAAAAATGCTATACAGAGAGATAATTATTAAATATAAATACACTGAATTGCAAAAAGGGGATTTCATTTAATAAATATATTAGGGATTATTAAACTATTAAATGATCACATACAAAAAATAGATAACTTTATAAATATAGCACCTTTCATACAAGAAATGCAGCTCACTGATTTACAGAAAGAAATTGCATGCACCGAGTGCTTCACAAATAAAAGTGTCTAAAAGGAGCATAAAGCAATGTTTTTGAAAAAAGACCAGAAAAGAAAGAGGAAAGAAACATTAAGGTAATATATGATGGGAAATAAAAATAGTAATCATTTTAAAACAGTAAAAATAGTGCAATGTAAAAGTAGCTTAAAGAAATAGAATGAATATACTCTATAAAATCAAGTAAAATACAACATTTTTAAAGGTTAGTAGTGCATCAGTGTGGAGATGACTGTCAGAAAAGCTAATAAAAGACTAAAGTGAAGAGGTAAGTTTTCAGCTTTCTTTAAACATATTTATTGAGCTGCTTCCCTGATATCTATCAGCAGTCTGTCCCATAGTTTTTGGGCACAAGTGACAAAGGCTGCATCCCCAATTTTTTTCTGTTGTTGCTTGAAAACCTCCAATAAACCAGCAACAGGTAATCACAGTGTTCTTGAAGGCAAATAGTTAACAAGGGAGTTAGCCATGTAGCTTGGTCCAGGCTGTAAGGAGGTATGTAAGAAGGAGGACCTTTAAGTCAATTTTGAAATTCACTGGAAGCCAGTGAATGCAGCTAAAACTGGACTAATGTGTTCTCTCCTCTTAGTTCTGGTTAATAGCCTATAGATGCAGAGTTTTGAATGAGTCTCTCAGGGGGAGGGAGGCCAGTAAAAAGTGCATTACAGTAAACAAGTCGGCTTGAGATAAAAGCATGAATCAGTTTTATGAATGGTCGCATTAGAGTTGGGTTTCAAAGTTGAAAAAACATAAATGTTTTCGTCACCTAGTTAAAGTCAGACCTGAAACGTAAATCTGAATCTAAAATAGATGATGGATGTAACTCTAATATGTACATGGCTTTCAATAGTCACACTGTCTTGCTGTGATTGGAGAGAGTAGTGTTTCAGATAACCCAGAAGGAAGGGGGCTGATGGCTGAACTGGTGTGTGTATCCTCTCCTCAATTTCCTGTCATGCTGCGATGCTCTGAAAGTTGATGCCCAGTGAGGTCGGGAGTTGTGGGATCTGCTGGCCCACTCGTCGATATCACTCTGAAGAACACACACACACACATGGTGCCTTTGTTGGTGCTGTAATGGGGAAGCACAGAAACCAAAATGTGCTCCATTAAGGCAGTGGGGGAGTTGTGGAGCACAGAGGATCGATCCCACATAGTTCTCATTGCTAGCAGGATCTTTTTTACTGGGTGTACTGTCCAACACAGAAATCTGTGACTTCAACTTGTGGTTCAGTTCACAGACTTGTCATCTTTTACATCAGTACAGGGTGGAGGCGAGGAGTGGGCAGTCAGAGAGTAATGGCGGAGAGTGAGAGTAGAAACAGGAGGAGGAAAAGGCGCTTCCTGACTAGAGGAGGAGAAGAGCTACTCAGTGTGTGAATGCCACATTGGGTGAAACATCATCATGGCAGCAGGGTCAGAAGTTTTTATGAGTGGCATTTTCAAGATCAATTCAACCCAATCGAATCCCCCAAAGTCTCATGCTCCATAATAGACTCGGACAGCTGACATGCATGTGGTTCTGCCCACAACTGAGCGTGGTCATAATTGGTCACATAGTGTTCCCTAAGCAAACCATAGGGAGACATCAGATGCAAACTGTTGTCCAGCAACTGGTTGTTTCTTCAAATGTGTTTCAGTGATCTCACAGATATCTACTGTGTGCCTGCAGTGTTTCCATTTTATCATTCATCACACAGATTTACTTTTGAAGCTGCAGCTCACTGCTGGATAATTGCTTAAAAATAACATTTTGATTTTCTCCTCAAGGTTTATGTGGGGAACCAAATCTGGTCGTAACATACTGTACAAAGAGCTGAGGGTAAACATGGTGATAGAGCAGATAACACAAACGTCACGAAGACACTTACGGCTACTTTGGCCAGTTTCAAAAGCTCTTTTCTTTTTTCAAGACCTTTGTGAGTAACCTGTAACCTGATCGTGGTACTTTTTTCTACCTCTCGCATTTTCCCACATCTGCTCTTTCCTGCCTGTTCTTGTTTGTTTTTTTCCCAAGTAAATAAAAGAGGTGAAAATATCCAAAGCTGTGATTTTGTGTCAACAGTTAAGTTTTAAATTTGACTCATATCATTGGAAACAACAACAATCTCACCTCAGGGTCAATTATGTAGCTTTTGTGGTTTGATCATCTGCTGGTGAAGATCATGTGATGTGACTAATAGCTCCACTGCAACTACTTAATGGTCCTTGAGATTGGACCGTTGTTTTATGTATATTTTCACTGTTGTTAACTGTTGCCCCTCACTACCAGTTTTATCTTGCTGGTGCACCAAAACATCTGACAATGCAACTTTAAATAATTCAACTGTTCTTGGACTGAGAAGTGGCATGTGTGCTTTAAAAATGCTTTTGCAGCAAAGGGTTCAACCAGAGGAAAATCAACACTCTCAGAAAGCATGTAACTATTTCTGTGGTGATGCTACTAATATCTCTAGAGGAAAGCCAACGTCTCTAGAGCGAGAATAATTCCCATATCCATAAAGGCTGATATACCCATACATCCTGCTTAGAAATGCAATCATGGGGAAAATTAGTTGCACAGTGATTTTGGCACACTCATGTAAATAACCACGAGAGAGCATTATGACTGGCAGGCAGGATGACTGAAAGGAAAAACACAGTAGAGGATAATTTACTGTTCAATAAAGTGCCTTCTGGTGTTCACGTATGAACTTATTTGGTATCTAATGCTTTCTTCAGACCCTCTTAATGAAATGTTCCATTATGTAGCAGAGGAGGAAAAACAACACTGTATTGGAGTTTCATAGCAGAGGAAATGAAAGGCCCGCACAGAGGGGTAACGTTCCCTCTGTAAACAGCCTGACTCTCCACCGCTCTTCTCTCCTCTTCAGCCCAATCCCTTACAAACAACACATACTTCTTCCCCGAGCAGCTTGGCGATACTCTGACAAGCTGTTTAAGTTGAACTTGAAGAGTTTATTTCCAAAGCACTGCGAGGTACATCCGTTTTCAAAGGAGAAAGACATCATCACCTCATGTTCATCACATCCTTTTGGATATTATGGAGTATCTAGTCTGTGAAGATATCATATCACATCATATCATATCATATCATGTCACATCATATCATATCATATCATATCATATCATATCATATCATATCATATCATATCATCATATCATATCATATCATATCATATCATATCATATCATATCATATCATATCATATCATATCATTTATCACTCTGTAACGTTTTTACACATAAATGAGCTGAAAAAGTAGCATATCTTATTGAAACAATTCATATAGTATCTAGAACATATATGTTATGGCATATTTCATCATTATTGGTCACAGGGTCTCACAATTTGGTCCACAGAACTTCTCAATTATGACTAATACGGCAGGAAATTTGTTGTGATTATTCATGGTCCCCTAGGGAATATTTAGCAACGCTTTTTAATGAATCTGAATTTTTCCAAAGAAGTTTCCTGGAAAGACTAAAGAGATCTGTTACTAATTATGAGATAAAAAGGAATTTCCCTGAAAGAAAGGCTTCATTTAAACCTAAGTTAATATTCATTCCTTAATCACTTATTAGTGGAAACTTGTTCCTTCATATGTTGAACTTCATACTTGCCTGTAGAGATTTTCACATTTGTGCATGTTCAGCTGACATGCTGTGCACTGGCTTGTGATCCTAGTAATTATCTGTTATACTAATTGATTAGGAAGTGTACCAACTGGACACTTTCTCTTAAGAGTTTGTTAACCCCATGACCTTTCCTGCAGGGCCATCATGAGGTCAAAACTTTCACTCGCACATAGAAAATAGTAAACTTCCATTTAAGTTCACTGAGATCGTTCATGCTCATCCGAGGATGAACCACCATGTATTCTTTTAGACTCTGTGTGCTTGCATGTAGTGCCACTCTCAACTTTGAAATTAAATTTTTGTGAGCATATTCCTGTTTTTAAGCAGATAAAACCCTATGACCAAAACCTCACTGAATGTAGTTTCCCATGGATTTTCTCCCCAAAAACTGATAAACAGCGCAGTAGAATTACAATACAGTAATGCCCAGTACAGTCTTAAACCCATTTAAGGTTTGAAATGTCAAATACTGCAGTATACAAGTCTTTAATATTTATAGTTAGAGAAGTGGCCATCTAAATATATGCAATGTATAAGATATTTGAAAAGGTAAACACAACATGAGCTGTGGAGAATCTCTTTTATATCCACATCCAGAGTGCTGTCAAAAGCAACACATTTGTCTTGTTAACCCATGGCTGCACCTTGCCCTGCAGATATGTTCGGTTTTATGTGTTGATGTAAAGAGATATCCATCTCTGAGATTTCTGCCACTGTGTCAATAAAATGGAGGTGGGTGGAATTCAGCTGCAGAGTTTTCATCCATTTCATTCAACTACTTTCCCTTAAATAGAAATAGTCCCTATGAAAGGTGTTAAAAGCGAGGTCTGTGGATTATCCTGGGGACAAAAGTAACTCTTCAGTGCATTCAGAACAACAAACAAAATTTCAGTGCCATCCATTGTGTGCAAAAACTGTCATAACCTCTGCAGATGAAACCAAAGCTATCTTCATGGCTGTGTTTTTTGGTGAGTTGGATGACCTGACCCTTTAAACAATTCCACTCCTCGTCTTTTTCTCCCTATCTGATTGCCCATTTATCTGATACTTTTGAGTGGTCGCTCTCAGGAAATACATCACGAAATACAAACAGGAAAATACATCACGTTAACGACAGAAAATGCTGAGTATCTAACTTCCACATTAAGATTGAATCTCTTTAACTGAACATCGTTGCATTATAAAGACAAGAAAATGAAATGTGGAAATCAAAGGAGAGGATTTCCATCTCCCCGTCTCGCTCGATCCTTCTGCGCGCTATGAAGCATTGCAGTTTCCATGACAACCAAGGCCTTTCCTTGTTTTACAGATACTCACTATGGTGACCAAGGTGTTGTTGTACAGTAGAAAGGAAACGACACAAACACACACACTCTCTCTCACAAGTGTGGTAATACAGTGCACTGACATGCACCCACCCACACATACTATATGTACACTCACGCACACACACACACACACACGTACGCATACACACTCGATCTGGTGCATGCTGAGATCTTCAAAGTCTGACATATAAAATGAGCTGAATAAAAAAGAGTGAAGCTTAACTTTAGAGGTGCCACTACACTCTATAAAATCAATTTTCCCTTTCCTGAGGGCTGTATAGTCACACACTCGTACCTGCAGTATGAAACATCAGCTTCCACAAGAAAATATGATTCATGGTCATCAGAAGGAAACACACCACAGAGAAACAATGACAGAAGCTTTCATACCATCTAAAAGTGAGCCTGGTCTCAATTTTATTCTTTTGCAACAGCTGAAGTACTGCAATATCCACAATCCTACAGCAGAATGCAACTGTTATTTTGATGGCCAATGACCTTGAGCCACATCTTGTAACTGCAGATGAATCACAGTAGTAAAGTACAACCTTGAGTTTTATTGTTTCAGTTGATTTAGTTTTTCTGTTGGTTAGGAACATGAAAACCTCCTGCATCCGGTAATTGTACACATTTACTTGGACAACTTCATCCAGCTAACATTAACTGAGGAGACGACGTGTTGACAAGTTGAAAATGAACTTGGGCGATAAATTTGAGCTAATTGCAGGGCTGTAGTGTGCAGAGCAAAAAGAGAGCGACTGGAGGGAAATAGCAGAAAGAACTGGAGTTTCTGCAAAGTTCTGACATGAGTTTGAAACTGAGCTGACACACTGTCAGAGTAACCATTTTTAGCAAGCTTACAGCCAGTATAGTGGTATAGCTGCTACATTGGCTGTTAGGGACACATCAGCACAGACTACACAGACAGTCAAGTGGCCAAATTGGTGAAAATTGGCTTCACTTTCTGTCAGAACCTAAGGTTAAGCACCATAGTTGTTGTAGGGACTTACAAAAAAGATGTCAGAACATTGCTGCATTAATGTCACCAACATCAAGACAAAGCCTTATGAATCGTTTTATCTAGAAAGCCTTGATCTCCATCGTGGGAGATCTTAATCATTGCAGCTTAATCACTGCATTGCCAGGATTTGAACCATATATTAAATGTGGCACCAAGAAGAATATGACCCCAGGAAGAGTGGCTATTGCCCAGCGCAATTGCTAATGGGGATCCTAATAAACAAACAAACAAACACAGCCATAGTTAAACCACCCTTGTCTTATTCTGACCATAACACTGTTCACCTGATCACCACATACAGCCCTTAAGAGCAGTAAACCCCTGGTTAAATCGATCAATGCATTGGCAGATTACAGCATAGAAACACTGATAGGTTGATTTTTATGCACAGTCTGCTGAAGCTAGACAACACCAAAGAAGTTACCACAGATTACTTAAAATTCAGTGTTGACACTGTGATCAATGGTCAATAAAAGACTAACCAGACAACAAACCTTACATCACAAAGGAGGTGAAGGACTGTGTTAACAGAAAAAAACATCCTTTAAGACCGATGACCACCTACAAGGTATTAAAAGTCTTTTGACTCCTTAAAGGCTTTTATCTTTGATTGTGCCGAAGAAACAGATCCAGGATTCGTAGTGACGACTACGTCTAAAGAGAAAGATTAGCTAATCATGGGACAGAGAGCCAGAGGGCCATCTGGTAGAGTACATGATAAGGTTCTATGGAAGAGATAGTGTTAGGCGGTTGTCCGTGTGGTCGAAAAAAATTGAATTTCTATGTTTTCACTACTATTGGGTTTCATTTTTATTTCTCAAATTGCATGTTTTATGTTTTTTTATTTCCAATTCTTACGGTATATGATGACCCCCAGACTATGAACTCTAAAAAACTATGGGACCCCATGAGAACAGCCACCAATATGACACCCACAAAGAAATCTTTGCATGTTGTAGATGAACTGGCTACAGCAAATGAGCTGAATGGTTTCTATAAGTGGTTTCTGTACAATTCTGATTTCTCTGCTGAATGTGACATGGTGCTATTGCTATTGAAGATACTGAAAGGGTACAGGATGATCCTATATCTGTTGAGAAGGTCCTTAGGGAAATCAGTATCAACAAGGCCAAAGGTCCAGATGGTACTTCTTCTTCAAGATCGTGCAGATGTATCGACCCTTCTCACCAATTGGACAGGTGCTCAACATTGGTTGTAGTGACTGATTTATTGTTTCTGGGTGTTTTTGTTCCTCTTTTCCTGATGCCCCTTTTTCCAGACGTCCCTAGATTCTCACACAGTACCAACACAATGGAAAAAGACTATCATCACATCTGTCCCTAAGAAACCCTGTCCACAGGAGAATAATGATTTAGACATTTCGTTCTAATCTCTGTTGTGATGAAGTGTAAGGAGAAACTACAGCTGGACCTAGGCCCACAGCTACTGTAGATCCCTACCAGTTTGCATACAAGCACCAGAGAGGGAACTGATGATGTAACAGTATAGTACACTAACTGAGTAAACACCTTGAGAATCCTGGAGCCTATCCTAGACTGTTGATTGTAGACTTCTGCCCAACCTTTCATACCCTCACAGCCTCATGTACTCCTGAAAGCACTCCTTCACTATTAAGTGGTACCACTCATTTCTAACCTCAGTGCCCAGCTAAAAGCCCAGATTACCAGCCAACAAAGAGAGCTATAAAACCCATGGGAGAGTGAGGCAGCATCATACACTCCATTCTATCTTTGATGAAACAATCATCAGACAGGCCCAAGAAAATATTTCATACCTCACTTGGTCTTCCACCTTGAGTACCAGCTTCTTCCCTCAGGCAGATGCGTCATAGTCCCCCGATGCAGGCTCAATCGCTTTAAGAACTCCTTTGTCCCTCTGCCCATCAAAGCCCTAAATGGCAAGCTCACCAGAGGCTGTAACCTCTGTGACGCTTCTCACATGTACACTTTATGATGACTCACTGTTGATCAGGCTGCTTTACTCTTACTGCACATATTATGAACACCATTATGATGACTACAGGTGCGTTGTATGATGAGCAGTGAGCAATTTGTTGGTTGAGTCTGTCCATGTACACTAGGTATTGTATGTGTGCATGTGTATGGGTGACAGTCTGTAAATGAACCCAATGTATGCACTATGGGAGCAATTTGGGGTGAAGTACAGTAAATTTCCTTCAGGACAATAAAGTCTATCTTATAAAGAAATGTTTGTCAAACTACAGTATTGTCAGCACTATTAGTCAGGTTAACAGACCAGTGTACCAAATATAAAAGATTACATACATAGATACAAAATGTCATACTCCAGTTTAATGTGTCAAATTGCTACTAAGAAAATCTGCAGTTTGATTAGAATAAGCCATATTCAAATCACTCAAAATGTCTCAAAAATAATGTTATGTTCATATGGTAAAACATCAGATATATTGCTGTTCCAGATAATCTAGAGCAGTGATGAAGCATTTAATCAAAATGTGTACAAACAGTCTAAATCATTCCTCATGAACACTGATTTAATATAATGTCCAAATGAGGAAGGATATGAAGAAAGATGGGTTTTGTTTGGAAGCACAATGCCCCCTACTGGTTTAATTCATTTAATTTACTGTAGGAGTGATTTCTTGCTCTAACAGCCCCTCCAGGATGATTTTCCTTTTTCTCAGAACATATTTATTCAGTTCTGTGTTGTGGAAACGGACTATCACAGAGCTGCAGGCAGGCAGGGACCTGCGGCAGATGAGAGATTTGACATTCCACCTTGAGAATGCAAGAAATCACACTGGCAGCAGATTACCATCAGGCAGTCGGGGGTCTGGTATGCAACGCATGTCTCGGTTTGGGAAACAAACGTGAACTGTAGGACAAACTGTGAGGAAGTGTGTCGTAGAGGGTCAGAAGTCAACTGATGTGAGGTTTTGGAAGACAAATACTGCCAGTTCTCTTTTCTGCTTATTTACATTCAGCCCTGACCATGTTTACTTAGAGTGTTTAATCTCTTTTAAGGATTCAATTTACATATATGAGGGGAATGTGTGCTAGTAAATTGTATTAAACTGATTGAAGTTGATAAGATTAAGATCATTTCCCGGAGAGGCATAATTTAATATTATGTAATACTGTATTTTAACTCTACATCAGTGGGTAAATCAACTACTCTTGAAGATAGTCTGGGTGGTCTTCAGTACACACTGTACTGTTCAAGCTGTGATGTTTTCAGTCTTAACAAAGCAGTATTTTTATTCAGCTTGTCATCACTGTGTTCTTAGGGAGATATCTTAGAGACCAACTGGAAAAACAACAAATCTGAAAGAAGGCAAACAGAAGGAACTGGTGGAGCTTTGATTAACTGACTTGTTTTCTTTAGGTTTAGTGTGATGGATTACAACAGATTATCATAAATCAGCTTTTCATATGTTACAGTTAACTAAATTTAAACTATAGTTATATTGTATGTATTGTAGTTTTAGAATAGGTTATCTGTCATAAAAGTACCTCTCTCTGATGAGCTATCCTTTTTAAAGGGTTTAGTCATTTTAATTAACAGCTTTAAAAGCAATGGCTTTATATTAATTTATAATGGATTAATACAAATTTGGGGGGTTGCCACATTATGGAAAAATCCTCCTCCAGCATAAAACTTGCATTATCATTTTAGCTTTTTAGTTAATCATGAAACCCCTCCAAGGTCTACAGGATATTTGGACAGACCTTTTAACATTTACAACTGCAGACTTAATGGGTTATTATAACAACCCGTTAATCATGATTTATCAACATTTGTAATTGCAGAGTGCCTTTTGTCGTCTTACTAGAAACTAAAAAACTCAAGACTCAATCATGAAAGATTTCGTAATATATGATGATGAACTACAAAGCAAGTTTGATCAAAGAGGTTCCACAACCTGGCAATCCAACATTTTTTTTAATTCATGGCTTAAAAAGCAATTTAGTCAACAATGACTGACCATGATTGACCATTAATAAAGCCATCAGTTAATTGTATATGTGAGGTTCAGTCTTGTGATGTAAGATGACAGTGTGGTATCTTAGAGTGGACACAGATTTGGACTGTAGCTGTAAAGTATGTATGTGTTCAAACACTTGGTTTGGTTATTGTGCTATATGTTAGACCTTTTACTGATTTTCTAATATATTTGGCTGATGCTGCTCTTTTCATCATATTCCACACCACTGCACACAAAAACTGCACATTTAAAGCTACACTAATCAATATTTTCACATTAACAATTGATAAAATGACTTTGTGTAATGTGAAAGTGGTTGACTAACCCACAGATAATTATGCTCTATGGAGTGCTTTTACCATCTTTTAGCTCATTGTTTTGGTTTTATGGCTCACAAGCAAACTGTAATGGTTCACGCTGCTCATATCCAACAACAGCAGGCAGTTGAACATGATGATAAAACCACCTGCCAAGTGCGAAATGGCTGTCAGAAAAACTTAGCAACTAGCTGGTGAACCTATTGGCACATAAATGAGCCAGATATAGCTCTCAGGAGCCAGTGGAGACCAGAAGAGCTAAAAGGTGAGTTAATACCTGATTGTCACACACACAGCTGAATGCTAATTTTATGTCTGCTGGATGTGTAACCATTTCACCATATCAACTATAAAAGGTAATATTACTGAATGTCAGTGTTGTGTTTACAGCTTGTACCAATTAAATCAGTTGGCGCAGCATCAAAATATATTTACTGATTATGATGTCAAAAAAAGAATATCTATCTATCTATGAATGCCACATCTCTTCCAAACTTCAACTAATTTTCTGCTTGAAGTACTGTATGCTATTTTGGAAATAACTGAACGTTTCGGTTTGACAGGCACATTCAGACTTGAGGTAGTCTCAGAAATATCTGAGTGATGATGCCATTATTTGAAGAGTAATAATGTGTGCGCGTGTACGCAGTGACATATTCATGACTGAATGTGTTTCATATTACCTCTGTAGCATTAGCACTTAACACAATTCATTTCAAAGCTTGACGTGCAGTGGGAAGCGGATGAAAGGAGGTGCTGGAGTCTAGCAGGTTTCCCTCTCTGTGGCCTCGTGTTGCCAGTCAGCTTTTAGCACCCTGAGCTCCGTGCCAAGAGGAATAAAATACGGTAGTAATCCAAGATGAAGGGATTTGGGGATTATCACTACATACTCTGAAAGTTGCGTATTTACAACAGGACTTTTAAAAAGTAGGGTAATAGCCAGGACTTCTCTTGCAGTGACCATAAATGGAGAAAAACATTCAAATCTGCTCATGTTGAGCTCACTGGATGACTTGTGAAACAGGAATGCAAATCCAGGTATAATAAAAGTTGTCACCTTTAATAACAGAAGTCTTGATTTTTCAGACAAAAGAACAAATGTACAGAAAACAAAATAATATTCATACTTATAAATTACAGAAACACATGAGATGCATCACACTTCTCACAAATAAGCAGCCAGACATTAAGATCACATGACGACCAAATTTACACACCTGAGGCACACAAGAGGGGTTGGTTTTCATGCCACATTTACACCAATATACAGAAGAGTAACGTTAATACACTTAAAGTACCACACAATACCAACCACCATTCAGCAGAGAGAGAAAGGGACACACTGGACTGAAAGATCAGCGACTAAACCCGTGCAATGACAGTATTTCTCTCATTAACAAACGCCACATTTAAAGTGGACTAGGTTTCCTTGCAGTAGTAGCTGTATTTAATGGCAAGTCTCTGTGGCTGCATATTGAATTCCCTTTTTCAGCTCAACACACACGAAATTGAGCCTGATGACTCAACCGTGTCACAATCAAAAGAAAATCAAAACGAGTGTACTAGAGTATTGCCTTTTCTCCAAATAATACATTAGATTTGATAGAAATGATTTATTAAAAGAAAAGACGGGGATGAAGTGATGAAACTCAGTCTCCAATTTTGTGAAATGAGCACAAACGATAGTGTCTGTGAGGTCAGCTGGTGGTTTTGGTAATCTAGGAGTTATTTAAATTCAGGGAGGAAGCGTGGGAACAGAAGCTGTGATATGCTGAGACGCCTGTATATCAAGCAAAAGATCTTAAAACATCTCTCTTAGGCCTAATTATTATCTCAAGAGGAAAATTATGTTCAAAAGTGGGCTAATTCCTTCTAGTTGGTGGCGCCAAAAAGGAAATAACAAAAAGTGAAGACCAGGGCCGGATTAACATCTTTGGAGGTTCGGGGCAAAAATGAGCGGCGGGCCACAAGTGGCCCCCTGTTCCTCAAACTCTCAAAGGTGTGTATTGCGTGTGTATCCTGCTGCTTTTAAGGTACACTGTATATCAGAGGCTGCAAATGGCATTACAATACAATTATTTATTGGGCCCTTCATGAATATAAATACATAAATAAGAAGCTAATATAGCAAATCTGGTGGGATATAGATGATCTAACATCTGGCTATTGATTAAACATCTTTAAATTGACATCAAATCATGTTTGGTCACTTTGGACAGTGAACATTTTAAATATTATGATATTTAGGAAATGCACCATGTCCAATAAGCACAATATAAATTCAAATGATAAAGGTAGAGCATTTTATTTTTAGATTATCATCATTTGCTGGAGTTGTGCACATTATAGAAATAATTCTTTCTTGTATCCAATGTTAGGATGAACAAAGTTATTTGTGCATTAAGTTGAAATTAAAGGAACGACCACTTACAGTACAGTACAGTACAGTACAGTACAGTACAGTACAGTACATTACAGTGATCCTGGGGGGCCTTTGGGGGCTCTGAGGGTCTGGGAAGCTGGGGCAACAAAATCTTCAAGGTTGTTGTCACATGCAAAGCTCACAGAGCCTCAACTCCCATCTTTTAAAGTTCTCTCATATTGACATCACAGACATTATGTTTTTGTTTTTCCTGTTAAGGGAGCAGATTACTCTCACCTTTTAATGCACATTTCATATCAGTTTCAATTAAAAACACTGCTCATTTCACAAGATTTTTTCCAGTACTACCACTCTAAAGTCAGTCTCTGCGGAGCACTGCTGAACTTGAGGTAGTTACTAAACTTTGCAACTCTGTTCCAATTTAGTCAAATCCAAAAAAATAAATAAATAATTGTGTGTTAAGCTGTAGCAGCTGAATAAGAGACTTTGTCTGGCCTTAAATGCAAAAAAAAGCAGGTCATCATCTAACATGTGGTCGTCGATAATAATCTGACCAAAAGAGATAGGCATATATGTATGACATCAGCTTGATCCACACTGTCAAACACAAAGAGCGATAAATCTAAGAAAACTGACATCAAAGTTTATCTTTCATCCTGACAGAGGTACCAGTAACAGAAAATTAGACTGCGTGGTTATATATCAGTTACTGCTGTGTGCCTCTGTAAAACAGGACAGGCCACCTCTTTAAAGTTATCGGACACAGTGATTTAAGTTAATATGTCAGTTTATCAGCGACGTCACAGCCATTATTGCGTGGCACATAAGGGATAGTAAATCCTTATGGTTTGATTATGGCTTATCACACTACAGTATTAGATACTAAGTGGTCGGCATCTTTACAGCAAAGACAAAACAATACGTTTGAACCTTAAGGGGTCTTACAATGATATGCAGATTTGGTCCATTTTAACACAGTGCCAAAGGTGATGAACTAGTTGCAAAAGTGCTCAATGACGCAACACCGATTCAAAGTGAAAGCTAACTGCAAATCAGAACGTTACAAACGATCCTCTGAGGCAGAACTATAACAACCAATGACTGGTTTCTGGTTTGATGGAGCAAAAGAATCACAGTTTTGGCAAAGAAGGAAAATATTACTGGCACAGCCTTCATGATGGAAGTGTTGTGATTCTGTGGCTCCAAAAATTGAGAGTAAATGCAACCAATCAGATTATTTCTGCCTAAAGAGCAACAGTTAGTAGTAAAAATACAATCCAAATCATTTCTTAATGTGGTTAATGTTACAATAAGCACTATAGTGTATATTTGTGAAGCTATCACTTTATTAGCACTGTGAACAAACAATGTTAAAGCAATAGTAAGACATTTAGGGAAATATGTGTATCACATTTCTGTTTAAATATAAAGCTACAGCCAGCCTGCAATTAGCTTAGCTTAGCACAAAGAAAACAGGTAAAACAGCCTGAATATTTATGCCCAAGGGTTACAAAGTTTGCCTAACGGAACCTCTAAGCCTCAATAATTAAAATGTTAATCTCATTTGTGTTATCCATCCTAAAAGAAAAGGGCAAAAGTAGTAAGTTGCTTGCTAATAGTGTGCTAATTAGCAAGCTTTAGATGCTGGTAGGCAGATTTTGTTGCCATGCTAGTTGTTTTCCCATTTCCAGTGTTTATGCTAAGCTAGACTAACTGACTGTCGGCTGGAGCTTTTAATGTACAGAAAATGAATATAAAGTGACAATATTGTCATTTAACTACTGTCAAGAAAGCGAATGCGCATATTTTCCAAAATACTGAAGTAGTTCTATAAGTGACTGCCTGTGAGACTGAAAGGCAACGTTTCAAGCTTCAAGGTTTTAAATCAAAATTGTGTGAAAACGTAATTATTATTAACATAATTATTGCAAATATGGGCAGCTCTTCTATATTTTGTAGTAGAATCATTATTAATCATAATGGCTATTTTACAACTGCACACTCACACATATACACACTCACACGCACACCACTATAAATCTTATACAGCTTCATGCATTTAAATTATTTTTTTTATCTTTAAAAGGGTCCATATTTTTATTATTATTATTAGGTTTATTATTATTATTGTTGTTATTATTATTAATAATAATTTCATTACTTTAAAAAGAACTATAAGAACTTATGACTTTGGATTAATGACAGGTCCATTTTAACTGCATGCCACCCAGTAGTGTATATTCATATGCCTTCTTTGTAACCGAGGTCATTCACTCTGACACATAATGACCCTTAAATGAAATATGTGAAAACAAAATGCAATTGAGTCTTATTCCATAATTACAGAGATGTTAATAATGTTCCATCAAAAAGAGCCATAAACTGATTGTTACACTGTGATTGTGCTCTGCACATAAATTTGAAGATGTACTCCCTTATATAATATATAGTAATAGTAATTTTCTGATATGAACCTGTATATTTCTGGTTTCTGTTTAAGTTTCTGTTACTGTTTAAGCTTCTGTGACAAAACTTAATTTGGTGCCAATTATAAACAAAATGGAGACAGTATCTATAGTTCATACATGCTGAATTTCTTTTACTGAACTGAGAGTAGTTTTCTATACAAAACTGAAAAAAAGCTTTCCTTTAAATAAAGGAATATATGTATCTAAATTGATCATCATTGTCAAACTCTTGAGTTAATAACAGCTAATAATGACTGAAAAAAGTGATGGCTACAACATGTATGCATGTCTAAATACTCAGGTGCTTAAGAAAGAAGGCAAAAAAATATATATATAATTTGTTACAATTTGTAAACATGTTTTCATCAGTTAAACTATAACTGACAACAATGTAATGTCATAATGTTGAGGTGGGACTAACTAAATGGTTTTTTTTTTTTTTTTACCTTTGCCTGTAAACTGTGCCCACTAAAGCACATACTGCATCATTTTCATGGGTCTGGATATGAAGTAAGTGTACTTTCTCAGAACATTGTCTACGTTTTTGCTGGAAATTGCAACAGTCCTTTAAAACAGTCCTCTATAGGAGACTTCCTTAGAAATGATTATAAAGAAATATTGGGACCCATAAAAAAAAGTGTTACCATTAGCTTTGCTGTCTGTAAAGAGTACCTATGATCACAAGCTTGTGGTGGGTTTCTGTTGGGAAATACCAATTTGACTCTACAACATTCACTAAACATTTGCATGCAGTTTCAAAGCAGGATGAATATTTGAAGAGGCGGTCTGCTTTTGCTGCTACCACTGTAAATGTTGCATACACATCATTTGACCACAAACTGAAAAGGAAGATGAACACTTTTACTCATAAGTTATCTGCAGTCTCATTAGTTGTAGAGAATAGAGTTATAGGCTGCGATGTTATACAACCAAACCTCTTCTTTCTCAGAGGCGCTTTAAAAGTCTCTAAATATTACGTCTTCATTGTTTCGCCTTAGAACACACAGCAGTAGTAGGTATGATACAAGTCCCCCCCCAAAAAAAAATTGTAGTGCTATTCACAAAGCACAAAACACTTACGAAAAAGAACAACTAGAGGGGAAGATCAGAGCTGTGATGGAAGACGATGGCTGTAAGCCAGTACAGCGTTTGCACCTTGTGAAATCACAAGCTCAAAGATTAATTAGCTGTGTGATTGTTTTCTTGACCCAGTGCGTGGGGGATTTTTTTCTTTTTTTGCCGGTTTTATTAAAAAGCACTTTGGTAATGTCAGGCCAAGGTAGAGGAGTCACTACGTAAGCCAATATGTGTCTACAGCACACGGATGTCTGAAAAATGTGGCTGCTGGCAAGATGCTCAGAATCGCTGGTGAGCCGTGAGGATTCAGTACATTTCTCGTAAGTTAACTGGAACAGTTTAAGATAAGAATACTGCTGCAGACATCTGCAAAAAAATGTAGAAGCTGCAAGTCAATTTAAATCATTTAAATTAATATATATATGTAATATTTATATATAAACAAATCAAACAAGACCAGATAAAAAAACAGTTTCACTGGTTGGACAAACAGAATGCAGAATAACGACTATATCTCAAGCAGTACCAGTTAGATTATGATCATTTACTGTAATTATTTACCACTAGAAAGGCCAAGCTGTTAATATTTGACTGCTGATCTTAATTTTAGGCATCATTCACATGTTTGGGTTGATGCTTTACAACTTGGCTTCACTGTGTCTGAAAATGGCTCTCCTAGCATGAGCCGTCAGTGCCATTCAATAAAATCACAATATAAGAAGTGAGGTGCAGTTCCATGTTTACAAAGACCTAATAAAAGAAAGGCTGGATTGATGCTTATATGGACCTATTTCTTCATCTGATATTAACTGGTATGAACAGCTGAGACGAAACAGACAAGGCAATCAATCTGAGTAAAAACTACAGAAATTTGAGTAGGGTTTGGTTTGATTCTGACTCTGCACTGACCTCCTACATCTCCACCAATCTCTTGTAAGAAAGACAAATGTCAGTTCACATACATTTTTCTTACACCTACCGTCTGTGTGTCTGCTGATAAATCACCAGAGGAAATACAGGTGACAATGATATTTGACATCTTCAGTCTTCATCTCGGACACCTAAAATTCATTAGCCTTTCTAGTGGTAAATTAGTTGAGAACAGCAGGTCGCACCAGGTGTTAAACTTCACAAATAGTTAGAAGGAAAGAAAAAGAACAGGAAGCTGAGGCTGTGAGGAGGAAGGAGACTCCTTAACAGATTAACCAGTCAGGTTTTTCTTTTAACCCGACGACTGACAGGAAGCAGAGGCGACTAAGAGCCTGAGGAGGCTCTTAGTCGGAGAAGAGGCTGGCGAAGGATTGTCGGAGGCTGCGGATGGTCTCAGCTTTGGCCTCGTCGTCGGTCACGTTTCCTCGTAGCGTCTCTGTGAAGGTGTTGGTCAGCGACTGGGATTTGCTGTGTGGTAAACAGAACAGTAGTTTACTTTCTGCTCTTAAAACAGGAATGTAATCTTCACTCCAAATGTTCTCTAAACAAGTGTGGTGTTTTCCTGCATGTAAGTGTTGATTTAAAGGAAACAGTGTATGAGCTGACTCCTTGTCTCCACCTAGCAGCAGCATGAAGGATTACATTATCTTTGTGATATTATTGGAACTTCTGTCTGGACCTACTTTAGCTGCGGTGACTGTTTCTGAGCTCCAGGTCCAGAAGGGGCAGGGATGGGCCCGGGCTGGAAGGCCTGACTGGGTGAGGTCGTGGCTGACCGGGCTCGCTGTGGTGAACCATGGGCTGACTGGGAGGGAGAGGCGGAAGCAGAGCGATGTCCCCCTGCAGTGCAAACACACACACACACACACACATACACACACACACACACACACACACACACACACACACACACACACACACACACACACACACACACACACACACACACACACACACACACACACACTCAGTTTCTGGACCATAACACAGCCGCAGCAAGTACTGTTGTAGTAATGAAGAGAGTGTTTCCTACCTCGTCTGGGCTGTGTGGTCTGTGGAGAGAAATATGCAGATATAGTCATATAGACAGTGGAGGAGGTTTCAAATGTATAGCGTGTACTGTTACTATTACTGTTACATACTATGATATCTTAAGAAGCTTTATTTCCTGGATAACATCTGTGACATAGAAGCAGTATGGATTATTAGATGTTGTGTCAGTGGTTAAGTAATACAGTGCCAGCAGGAATATTAGCAAAGGTAATTATAGTAGTTTCTATATAAAAGGCTGTAGCTGGGATTAAAAAACAAATACTGGACTGAGGTTATATGTCAAAGTCCCACTAACTCAAATCTTATTTTGCTGGATGAAAAAAAAGAAGCCTAAAAAAATAGTCACATTTAAATACACTAAGGTCTAGTCTAAAAAATAATGAAATCAGTCAAAAAACAAACAAAAAGAAAGAAAGAAAGAAAAGTGCAGTAGTATAGTAGTGTTAGCATTAGTGTAGTGCTAGTAGCTGTAATTGCAGTGGTGAAAACAGTGAAGTATAACTGAACTATTTACCCACCACACACATCACTTCATATAACCTACTGCATCACTGCATATGTGTATAAGCTGCTCATATCCTGTACATAAAAATGTATACTCATATATGGCCATTTCATATTGATTATCATAACATGAGTATATTCCACACATTAGTACTCACTGTTCAATTAAAACCTGTATTTACTGTATATTCATATCTTACACATCAGCTACCTATACAGTTAATTTATAAGCTGTATATATATATACATATTATCATTCACTGCCAACAGTTTATTTTCCATACTTTACATACATATCTTATTAATACATATATTGTACAGACTAACCACTTCTACTACCTTGATCTGCATACTTCTACTTTACTGTAATACTGCATTTGATGCTTAAATTGCACCTCTGGTTAGATGGTCAAATATTATTGACAGGCCTAGTAATATTATTAGTAATAGTATAAGTAGCAATAGAAATAGTTTTCTATATATGTATAATTTATTAGTATTAACAGCAGTAGAATTAGTAGTTGTGTGTACAGAATGGTAATAATGTAATAGTAGCAGTAATATTGATGGTAGTGTGATACGTAGTAGCAACAGTTGCAGTACTCATAGTAGCAGCAGCTACAGCAGTAGAAGTTAAAACAGTTGTAGTAACTGTTGAAATGTACCTTAATAGAGGATGGCTGAGGTATGGAAACTCCCAGCAGCACCTGGGCCATCTTATTGATGACCATCTCTGTGATCAGCTGTTTATCTTCCTCCACATGTTCACCAATCAGAGACATGGAGCTGTCCATCACCTACAGAGACAAAAAAACAGCCAGTCAGCGAGTCATCTCCTGACAGTGTGCAGTGACAGGTCTTCAGCTGATGCCCAACACTATTCCTCCACTAGATGGCAGTGTTGTATCGTTTATCATTAGAAAGATTAGACGTAGCATTCTCACTAAGACCCTATATTATGTCAGTGATAATGGACTCAGTGGAGTCTTGCCAGTAATGATGAGTTATTTTACATAGATCACATATACATGTTCTATATATTGTGCAATTGTTAAGTTCAGAGGATGCAAGTTATACTAAACTCTGCTGACTTTAAATACAATTTATGGCCGGATGCACTGAGCGTGACACTAACTTTTCTGTTTGTTCCCATGCACTGTCATGCTCTTCAGAAAGCCCCTCATTCTGCATCTTGCCTACCAAACTGTAGTGGGATCCTGTAGAAGGTTAGCATAGGATAGTCTTCTCCAATGTTTGCTTTTTTTCCCCTTTTTTATCTCTCATAATTCTCCAACCTCTCAGCCATAAGAGGCATAAATCACATGAATCAAAGTAAAAGTGAAACTTAAGTTGTTTACTCTGCATGTGCAGCCTGAGATGAGGTATTGCTACATGAGATGGAAATGTTGCAAGTCACTGACCTCTTCTCCATTAATGTTGTAGATAAAGTGAAATGGGATATTTCAGTGCATGTCTTATCTTTGAAAGTATTATTTTTCTGTGCCACCCTCTGCAAAAAGAAGAAAAATTAGAATTTCCAGTGGGCAAACGATAAAATGTGACTCCATCTCTAAATATTATGTTGCCCCGGGCATGACTTGGAAAGGCATAGACCACATCCATTGCCACACAAATAATTAACCTAAAAAAACAAAAAAAATACAACCCAACAACTTTCCCACCACTTTAGCTCACATGCACGTACACGTGTACTGCAGAACCACAGAGCACATGGGACTTGGAGACCCGCCGTCCTCCTCCCCGAAGACCAAAACAAACAGCAGTAGAGAAGTGTGGCTTCTGGCACTGCTGGCAGATGCAGATGCCCAGCACAGTGGATGGGGCTGATGTACCGCGCCCCGACCACAGGCTGTAAACACAGCGCCACGCATGCATGCATGTCTTGATCCTATCGTACACAGTGTTTGCCAAACAGATCCCGATCACGTGCCATAGAAAGTGTGCAGGGATCCCATCGCAAACAAACAATGCACCAATTAATCTCACTAAACGGGCTTCCCTCTTCTGCCTCTTGTTGAGGTTGTTTTTATAAGTGGCATCAGTTTGGATCAATTTTAAATACTTGTCCTTTGCAGAGACTTAAGACAGCCATAAACTTGTTGTTGCTAATGTAACACTATTAAAATGGTCTATAGCAGCTGAAAAATTGGTCTTTGGGTTTGTTTCTCGCCACAAAACCTTTAAGGTCCACTTAAAGAACCATTTACAAAACCATTTTAAAGGTCAGATGAAATTCAGTTCTGGGATAATATATTTCTATTAGTGCATCTATCATTAAAATTCTAGCCTACAGACCTCTGAATCACCTCCCACATCTGTAGTTTGGTCAGCAATTCAAGTAGTGCTGGTGTTGTGCCCATTCACAGCTGTTGGTTGTCAAGTACTTCGCACAGCCAGTTACTTTCATAGCTAAATCCATGAAACGTAATGACAGAAAAATAACAAGCAGGGATGGTACTGACGCTGTACAAGAAATAACAACTCCCAGATTTACTCATTTGTCATGAAAAACCGTAAATGCTCCTAGCAACCGTCATTACAGCCGCATGTGCCGGCTGAAAATGACGTCGGCGGGAAGGATACGTCACGCGCTACCTCTGCTCCCAACCCAAAAATTGGCTACGATGAACATGATGTCAGACTGAACTAATTAATTAAAACAAAATGGCATTTCAGTCTGAATATGATATGTAAATCCCACGCTTTTTGGTCACTGAAGGTGCCAAAGTACTTAATACACTTCCCACAGTGTATTAAAGCTACATTCAATAAAAATATGACATAGATTTTGGTTAAGGCCCAGCCAGGCCATTCTTCATCAAACCCCTCCCAGTGCAAAACTCTGCCCCAATATATTGTTTCATGTGGAAACATGGTACACCACAAAGGAAAATTAATATGTCCATTAAATTTGACCTTCAAGAATGCATGGAACAATCCAAATCTGGAGAACTGGAAGAACCTTTAATATCCCCTCTGTTCTTACGTGCCAGTGTTTTTGAGCTTTTTAGGTTCATACCGATCCACACAGAACCAAAGATGCCTTTAAATCCCTTCCTTTTTTGCGTGTACCCAGCGTCTTGGCTAGGATTTGGCGGTAAGGTGGGGTGTGGCACGGTGTTTTGGCCAGATGAGTCATTACCACATGGGACTGAGCAGAGGTCTGGCAAACAACCACCAGGCCCCACTTCAAACGGCGTGTGGTGGCAAGCAGAGCCGGGATCCACCCTGCTGATTTATTAGGATACAGAGTCATCTAGCAGAAGACTGGGACTGCCACTGGCCTTTTCAGCACTGGAACACAGAGGTGTTATTCTGCACTTTTATTGAGCTGCACAGTGTTCTGTCTGGACAATGTACCCTGCAGTATGGGAAAGTTCACAAAGCACAACATGTGAAATGTGTTCATTCAAAATTATGGTGCAGTTGCGGTACAGGGATGGGCACAGAGTAATGTTTTCCTAGAAAAACAACTTGATAGCTGCATTTATACTTCTTTCTCTCTTGGTAGCTTGATGATTTTATGATTCATGCTGTTCCTGTATAAGTCAAATAGCTCATGATAATATTACAACAAGTCATGACTCATTCTATCATGTAAAATTATGTAATGGTATTAAGTCAAATCATGAAATGTCATGTGTGTATTATCTTGTCATATTATTATTGAGTTATATTGTTTTTCAAAAGTATTAGCAGTAAATGTACACTAGGTTTCGAGGTAGGACTCATTAGGTGACAGAATGGATGTTATCAGTTAAGTTATCATATAACTTATTATTACTGATACATCAAGGTGTGGTTTAATTCAAAGACATACACTATGTTATAAACTGATCTTATGCTCTGTGTGTAAAATCTTGATCTGCAGATTAACTGGTAAATATAGCTGCCATATAAATGTAAGGGAGTTTGCTGTATGTCATATATATGACTATAATAATGTTCCCATCGTGTGAATTATAAACAAATACATTAAAAAATGATCACAAAAGAAAATGTAAGGGAGTAGAATAAATTACATTTGCCTCATAATCTGAACTACATCATATTATTGGTTTCCTTTATGTCGTGTCGTGTAGATTTTGATTCATACTGTTCTATTTTGTATCGTGATGATTTGTTGTTGTCATATAATGTTACATAACATCATGGCACAACAATACCCATCATATGTAAGCTATGCTAGAGGCTATTTGAGACCTAAATAGTGAAACAAGCTGAAAACATCAGAGCATGTTAGCATTGCCATTGTTAGCATGTTTGCACATATTAGCAGGTACAATATTTAGCATGTTAACCATCTTTTTTACTGCATGTTAACGTGTTTTAATTAGCAGTAAACACAGCTGAGGCTGATGGGAATGTCATAAGTTTTGCAGGTATTTGGTTATAAAAAGAAAGTATTGGACATATTCAATTTTTGACCTATTGTTGGTGATAGATGAAAAGCTAAGGAATGACCAATGTTATGGTATGAATGTGTGTACAGAACTTCATGGGAGCAGTTGTTGAGAACTTTAAGTCTGAGTCTTGTGTATGATGTACCATGATAGATATTGTGTTATAATTGTTGTGAAATTGTTTGCATTATATCATGTCACTGTTACAGAAAACCTGCAGAAAGTCATTTCAGGGAGTTCCATGTGGGAGACTCCAGGAACTTCCGGGAGAGTTGGGATGTCTGCTGTTATGTGATATGAGGTTATATCATCAAGTTGTGTTGTGTTGTATCATTTTATGTAATGTCACGTTGTTCATTTTCTCTTGTCATGTATTGTCATATTCTTACTTGGTGTCATGTCAATTGTCATTAGGCTGTGCAGTGTCATGATGTTGTGGGAGATCATGTCACGTAATGTCACAACATCCTCCACTGTCTGTAGGCTTTTTAATTGAACTGATTCAATGTCTGCTTCATGTTAATATCAGCTGCAGTGAACTGTTAATGAAGTGCCTGTGAGGACCCCATTACTTTTCATTAGGGAGAGGTATCATGGCTGATGTCTTAGTCTGGAACAAAAAACAGATTTCCACTGTGATGGACTGGCAGTTCTTCCCTGTCACAGTTAATTAAATTCCATCATGCTGAAGGGTGAGAGCGGCAGAGAGATAAAGAGGATAAAGAGGAGGATGAAGTGTTGCTCGTCAGAGAACATTGTTACTTCACTGTGTCACGGGTTGCTCTGTCCAAATAGCCCGGCACTGAGACTGCACCTCTCTGGGGAGCTGGTAGATATTTCCTGAGATAGTCTTTAAAAAAGAGGCTTATTTTCTCACTGACCTCACCCAGCGTAGATAGAGAGAAGTGTGATGTCATGCTCTCATAGCCTATATATGTCCATTTCAGATGTCCCAGACCTGCCTGTTTCCTCAGATTTGAAGACAAATGGGCCTGTTCTAAAAACAAAACTGATTACAAAATGATACAACTATTTGTCTCCTGCTTCTCTCCTGAGTATAATCCTTAAAGGAAAATTCCCACTCACACGATTACATCACCTTACATAGCATATCATCAGTCCTTACCGTGTGAGAACTTTGGACCGCTTTTCCATTCAACCTGTTCTCTCGACCTTCCTTGTCTACTTCCACTTCAGCTACCGATTTCCTGTTTTGCAGCGACCCCCATACAACAGGACTGGACATGTCTAATCCTTTTATGAGTTTTTTTTATGTGCCAGTGGAGAAAGTGACAACAATAGTTATAGCAGGAGTGAGTTTTTTCTTGTTCCAGCATCACATTGTAGTCTATTTTCAGATCCTGTATGTGTGGAAATTGATTACTGTGCCTCTTCTATAAGGAATTACTTTCTGTGTGACTGTTACTGGATCAAATGGCACCTGTGAAAAGAAGCTTCTCTCTCAGAGGGATGATACCTTCCTAACCAAAGACATTGATAGCAATATGTCATGGTTTGCTATAAAACATCTAAAACATCTGAATCTAAAACCTATTGTCCTACTATTTTTAAATCAAACCTGCATTTATGGTTTTATATATCTACTGTAAGTCCAATATTCATTCTCCTTTTAGCTCTGGTTTGGTCTCCACTACTTCTTGAGTGAAATATCTGGTATACTTTGGTAAATCTGAGGAATATTACAGATCTTTAAATACATGCATTTCTAGCATCGATGGCCCCATTTGGAACTAAGCCAACCCAGGCAGAGTTAGTGTCTCACTCCATCTATTGAGGCGTAGAACCCGAGTATTGAAGTTAGTTTGGTGCACAACTTGTACCACAGCTTGTATCAGGTCATGTAAGGCAATCTTATTTGTCTACAGACTGGAAGCAACAAGTCCTGTGCCAAACTTTACCAGTCTACTCAGATAAACAGGTTGTGTTCGCAGCCACCGTGAGTCAACCGCTGTCTCCTGATGTTTTCATTCTGCTGCCTGTGTTTGGTCTACAAACTAATCATTCTTTCAAGGCTCTGATGATCATGTGCCATCAAGTCTGGATACACCCTTCCTTGTTGACTTTCACCATGATATGAAAAATGCTATCAGCAGGCAAGCAGACTGAATCCATGGTAACGTTTAGACTAAATGTGCTTTGAACCATGTACCGTCTAGCCACCTTTTACTTGACAGGTGTTGGCTTTGTCATAGTGTTTGTGCTGCAAATATGTCGATGTATGTTTTCTAACCTCAGACTAAGGTTAAGGTTTAATCTTAAAACAAACTGACCTCAATGATATAGTCATTGCCATCTTTTCCATGAACAGCCTTCACTGCACAGATGTCTAGGCCACCAAACATCTCCGCGCAGGAGTCCACCCACAGCCGGTATCTGAAACACAGTGAAACCAATAACTGATAAACCAATAATTAAGGACCCAAACAACTCTGGAGATATTATTTTTTAATGTGAGATTCACAAAAAAAGCAGACACACCCTTATATGGAAGCAGTGAATGCGTAAATTAGTCTGCATTCAGCTCACCTGTCAGTCATGGCGATCTGTTCCAACATGGCAGAGCCTGTGTTTGCTTTCCAATTGCCAGAAATGGATGTTCTCCTGAAAAATCAAAGGAAAGATCAGAAAATGAATCAACACGCCCCCAGTCAGACAGCTTGAATGCTCCACCAAGAGTTAGTCACTCACAACTTCTTCTGAATAGAGAATCTCACGGGAAATGCTATCGTCAATTCATCGGTGATGATGATTGCCATCCACACCTATATTATGTTTGTTTCAGAGCCATTTAAAGACATATTTTCCTGATGAGGCCAGGGGAAAACAAGATGAGATTAGGTTTGGCCACTCTGTTCCTCTGCTTTGGGTCAAGTCATTGTTTAGATATAGGGACTTAGAAGCTTAGAGGGTGTTGACTCATATTCATTGTTGCTACATGCTCTGCTAAATTTACAGGTCTCTTGCTCCCAAAGGGGTGTGAGGGCTTGAGGAAAGAATGGGACCATGACTATCTGTGAGTGCAAGCTTTGTTTCATTATTGCTGAAATATGTTTGATATCCAACAAACTGCACTGTAAAGCAAAATCATGGTTATTAAAACAGTTTAAAATTGTTAATGAATTTAGGGACTAACACATCTTGTAACTAATGGTAACTGATGAGCACTGGTCCTCAATGGTTGTAAACTGCACCCTTTTTAATTAAGGTGAATGCTGGTTTTCTGTAAGTAGGCGTTTAATAAGTGATACAATAGAATTTAGTCTATAAATGAATAAAGAAAGTAAGGGACCATCTGAACACTTTTAAAAAACAAACAATATATTCATATTTATATAATAGTTACATCATTTTAAATAAACCAACATAAGAATTGTTCCATAAGCACAAATAAACAATGCATCAGATATTCTCTTTTGAAAAAGACTCACATTGCAGATAATATCTTTAATATTTCAGTGTTATTCTGACTATAGGTCACAGAGGACATTGTCTGGAAGTGATTTGTTATTAACAACCCATGATTTCTATTAATGATTAATGGTCTATATAACAATAAAATTGTGGAAGTGCGGCAGAAACACATATTTGAAGTTGTTTTGCATAAAAAGTTCCTTTGTTGTTTTTTTTATGTGTGTATATTTGTAGGGGAGGGGGAGTCTAGGCCTAAAATAATTCAGTCCAGTTCTGATGAAGTGACATATTTTGTGTTATCTGCTGCCTATCTTGGCTTCCATCTCAGTGTGTATTTTCTGGTTAAATGAAAGTCAAATTAAATAAAATTCTTTCAGGAAAACATTTGTGCAGTTTCCACTGTGGGACCTTTTCCAAGAGTCCAAGCACCATTTTAGGAACTCAGGAACCTTACATTGTTTTGACCACAGGAACTAGGGACTAAAGTTAGTTCCTCTGCAACAGCTGCTTGCTCGAAAAAACAAACACTGGTCTGAAGGTACAACTTCCTGATGATTTAGAAACTGTTTAGTCATGTGAAAATTATGCCTGAAACATCAGCTTCCTTTTTTTTTAGAGTTATCAGAATAATTCTAAGTGGGTTGGCTGACCATAATGAAGGTCACAAGCTAGAACATGTTGGTCTCATGATAAAGTTATTATTTATACTCTAGCTGTCTCTGGATTTTGAGACTTTTTTACTTCTCCATGCACCTTGGACGTATGTGAAGCTGTGCCAGAAATCCATAATCTGCTTTTATCAGACTTATATATCTATTTGCCCAATTGTCACTGTTCATTAGATGCAGTGGACTCAGACTATTGTCCACGCTCACAAGATTAAAATTTCTGACAAGTGTGCAAAACTAAAGATATCGGCGAAAAAACAATAGATTTAATAGCTTTCTAGGCAGCTTCACTACAATTGTACTAGTACTGAACCCTACAAGCCGTTACTATTCTTTGTAAGTCACTGCTGTCAAATGTCTGATGTTGGTGGTATGAAACATCTTACATGTAAGCCTTGTAGTTGTTGCCGATCTTCTGGATGCGGATGTCATACTTGGACTGGACGTAGGGCTCAGTGGTGGCGTAGGTCCCAGCCAATGCCACCACGCTGGTGATATCCTGGAAGTCCTGTTGGTTTTCAACTTTGATCTGTTGGAGAGACGCCACTCGTTAGAGAGCTGCTAATTACAAAGCCTTCCGTCAAAGCTGGCAGTGGTCGGTTAGACTCCCACAGGAATTTCACACTTGTGCACAGGCGGGATAATGAAGGATCCCTGGATGGAAACATTTCCAGCAGTGGCTTTGAACTACGTCACCTAATTCCCATGCAGTGATTAGACTGCAGACTGTCAACACAGACTGAGGGGAAATTACGTAATGGCAACCAATCGAAACAAAACATGGCTGTTACATAAAACTCAGGTATTTCTCAGTCTAACTTTAACACTCTCGCCAATGAGGTTTGTCATTGTAAAATAGGAAAAAAACACCTAGTTGCCGTACATTCAGTCACTTATTTGAACGAATGTTTAGCAAGACCCAAATTCATCATTTATCTTAACTTTCTCTTTGACAGGAAAGTTCTAATCTGTCAATCAAACAACCTACATCTGACAGGGTTTTTTCTGCTGATGATATTCGATATTCTGTAGGTGGTTCTCTCTTCTTTGTTTCTTCTTTAATTGTGTTGCTACACAGATCTATATATTTCATCAGGTCATGTGGAATGGGACATTTTGGCAGTCAAACTTCAATTCAATTAACAGCTTCAATGTATGGCAGACTGTCAGTGCTCATTGTTCAAGATGCAAAATGATTCAGTCCAGAGCTTCCACTCAATCATCACCATCCCTCGCACTGATATCATTACAGTTACACGGAGGAACCAGTGGGAGTGGTGGCGTGCCATCACACATAAGAGACTAACAAGAGAGAGTAACAGAAACCAACAAAAGAAGGAAATATGATGAAAGTTCTGGTCATTGTGTTCTATAATGTCAGGAAGCTCTGGTTTAGCCTTTCCAGGGTTACAACTCTTCACTCTGTTTTGCTCTACTGAAGATAAGTGAATAGGTTGAAGTGGGCTTACATCAACTGCTTAAAATAATGTGTGTGAATGACTAAATGGTATGAAAAAGTTACTTCAGTCTGTTCAAACTGTTCACTTTGTTACCATCATATTGATATAATTTGTGTGCTATAAATGTCTTTGAAAATAAAGTTGAATTTTTCACACACAAACAAATCCTAAAAATCACTGGAAAAAGAAATACAAACTGTCAGGGTGGAACAAAGAAATCCCAAAGACCTTTTAAAAATGAGGCAACCCCCCGCCCAAAAAATGAGCCACAATTAAAACAACTAAGGGAAAACACATTTTAAAAAAAGCTGAACAAGAATTGTACCAAAACAATACAACTAGGTTTCATTGCTTAAAAGAAGGGTGGACAACTTTAATGGTACTCTAAATGGAGTCAAATACACAATGTTGTCACTTTGATGGGTAATAACATTAATATGCTTGCTGGAAACCACATATAAAGTAGCTGTAGAGAACTATAACACCAATTAAATCAATTAGTTTCTCAAATGAGTTCATAAGGCAGAGTAGCAAAGAGCTAGAGTTAGAAATATTCTTCACTGTGTTGTAGCCAAATAGTGCAGTACTAGTGGAGGTAATCAATTTTAATTGCCACAGTCTACAGCATCTAACTGATGACAAAATATAGACAAAGAAGCAACAAAAATCTGCATATACACTCTTTATGTCCTTAAAGGGACTTTTTTTACCTTTTAAGGGAAGAGAAATGAGGAGGTATTAATTCCCTTCCTCTGGCAAGTGACGGTTCAATGTCTAAAGAATGAGTCACATCCTTGCTCATTTCAGTACATTTAGGTGTATTGCTGCTACTTGATCTGATGACACAAGTAGCTTAGGTGGCTAATGTAAGACAACTTTACATACTGCAGTGTAATTGATATTGCTGAGTAAGTGTGCTGATGTAATAACCTCTCTATACTTGCTAACACTACACCATGTTTTACCATGTCACAGATTTCATTGGTATTATTAGGAACATTTACCGTAATGTTCATGCTACTTTTACAGACCAAAACTAACATAAAAGTAGGACAAGGAAAGAGGAAGTAATTAAGTCACCAAGCTAATTCAGTAATGTACAGAAATATCAACTTAAAGTTTTCTTACATTAGCTAATATTAGCCACCATTAGCTAATTCTGAAGTATCCTGACTTGAAGTGACCAAGGGTGTGTTTCAATGCAATAAATTCAATTCTACATTAATAAGCGAAAGTGTTTTCTATTAAAAAATAGATATTCTTGCTTTAATTTTGTATTGTGTTTAATTAGATCACACAGACTGCAGAAGGCCTCATTTGTCTTGTATCAGTATAGTTTTAGTTTGCAACTAAACAGTCTCGGTGTATCATTTCTTTATTGTCATTCATGTGATTTTTAAAATGACATAAAGTACGTACAACTCAACTCTTATCATTAGCATTTGCGGTAACTTCTTTCATACTGTGAGCGTTGCTAACAGTGAGCTAACAGAATGACTAAATTGCATTGATGCAGACCACTGAACCATGCCAGTTTACCAGTGGGCAGAAGTTGGAACAACAAAATAAACTGAATGAAAGGAAGTGACTCACGGTTCACATCTTGGCTCCAGAGGCAGAACCTGATAGCTAGTAGTAGGTCCAACACTGAGCTGTAAACACGCTAAACCATCCAGAGAATTACGCAATTCCTCTGAGTAACTAAACAAACTATAATGGTGCAAACAGAAAGTAAAAAGGTAGGCCAGATGAGGAGATACTTTGACAGAGATTAGGAATAACACCAGGTGGAAAAACTCATGCCATATTAGTAGAGTTAAGTAGAGTCTGACTGGTCTAAAAACATGTGATGGGAAAAAGGGTAGTGAGCAAAGTTGTAAAAATAACAATAATATCTTTATATAGCACTTTTAAAAACTACACTACAAAGTACTTCACATATAATTACATAAAAATTCAAAAAAAAAAGAAGAATAAAAATGCTAAAAAATATATAAAAATGCTATCCTGACAATAAATCAAAAATAATGAAACACATAGAAGTACATTTTGAGCTTAGATGTAAAAGAAACCATTGACTCAGCCTGCCTTATTTCCTTAGGCAGGTTGTCTTGAGGCTCTTATTTCAAAACTGTCCCTCTTAGTCTTCAGAACAGATAGAAAGACCCCCTGCCAAAAGTGCTAGTATGGTTGTATAGGGGTAAAAGGTCTGAGATATAATGACAAGTCAGACCATTCAGTGTCTTGAAAGTAGGATGTTAGCAGAACAGCAACAGCAGCTTCAGTTCTCACTCTGTGTCACCACAAGAAGTGTCCAATGACAGTATTTAGTGTAGGTCACCTGTAATTTTTGACTGGACCACAACAGCGGGGCCAGCCCTATAACCGCAAATGTCCCTGAGTGAGTGAATGACTGACTGATTAACTGAGTGACTGACTCAGTGATGAAGTTACACCATTGATCAGTTTAGACTTACTGTCCCACCTACCATCAGCAATGACAGATTAAGCTGTTATAATTTTTCCCTGTAGGACTGTTACTATGTTACTTTATTAGGTTTTAACATAACAAACCTGCTTGCTTACAGTATGTTACATCACCTAGCACAGGCTAGAGCTTGGTTTAGCTATGGATGGCAAAGCTGATGCTATGTGACCAAATCATGAGTAATGTACGGAGGTCTATACAGATTTTGTTACAATTTTTTTCTGTATCTTAAAAAACAGCCAATTTTCTCCTGCTGTGGTGCTTATATTCCAGTTAAATAAAGTTGTTTAAAGTGTAACTAATATGATAAAAACAAACAAATAAATGAATAATTAATTTAATAATAACTAAAATATATGGCAACACTGTAGATTTCCCTTTTCATAATTTGGATTTTAATATATAAGCAATCTGGAAATGTACATTTACTGCTCTACTCACTAAAGCATTTCAAGTTTCTGTCAAAGGCAAACAAAACATCAGTGGCCTAAATCCCACATGTTCCTGTCTGTTCTCCGAGCTCTGTTGAGGTCTGAGGGGTTAAACGAGGTCCTGCTCTACAAGGGCCTGCCAAATTCCCCCAGAGACTTATGGGAAATTCTATAGTACGTCTGGCTCTTGAACAGGAAACCAAGCCCATCCAGACACAGACAGACGAGGGCCAAAGACACACGGTATAGTTAGCGTCCCCAGTAAATGCAAATAACTGGCGGGAGAAAGTCACAGAGATACAGGACATGTTCAAGAAAAAGTGTGTCAAAGTTTTTACTGTTGTAGCAGTTGTGTAACTCTTGTTCTGAACTTAAAAGATGATAGACTGATAGACATCAGTCAACCATTACTCCCATACAGAACTCATGCTAGATCATCAGTCTACCAGACTACTGTGTAAAAGAACAACAACAAAACTTAAAGTATATCAAGATGAGACCGATGGACTGTACTCAGACCGTATCAGTGGCGTGTATGTCTGCTTGCCCTTCTTCTTAGAAAAGATCAGATATCAGTTCAGTGAAAGTAAATCCAGGCACACACTACACACAGATTTTGACTGTGATTTGGCTAGGATGGCCCTCTGAAAGTCACTGAGTCGAGTCATCTGTCGGTGACCTCTCAGTCAATAGAAACTTTTTTTGTCAGTCATTTGCAATAAAATACCAGGATAAACAGATAGAAGTTTATAAAAATGCTAAACACAGTAGCCAATAAGCCTTTGCTGTTGAGGACAAGAAGTTATTATTTCAAAGCAGACAATACTGTGAATTTATTTAAAATGTTAAGGCCTACTGGATTTATTTAAATCCAAAAATAACTCCAATCTTTAAATCATTTAATTTGTTAATTTGTTCTTGTTTAAATGTATGTATTTATTAGTATTAGTATGCTGAAAGAGAAATAAAGAAGTAGGCCTATCCTGTTGAAGTAGAGATGTCAGTTATTTCATAGTGGGCAATGCTGTGAATATATTTTAAAGAGAACATATTATGCTCTTTGTGGCTTTCTATTATTTATATACTGTTATGAAGTTGGATATTTATGTTAAACATGGTTCAAAGTTCCAAAACTTGACGTTAACATATGTAGAAATGCTCCCTGCAAGTCAAAAGTCAGGGGTTCAACCTGCTCTGAATGCGTCATATGGGCCTTTTTTTTCAACTTTTCCGACAAGCTGACGTCAGATCATCACACATGCCTGTAAATGGCTGTGCATTCCATAGTCTTGGTTGCTAAGGTTGTTGCTAAGGTTTTTCTGTGTTGTTTTGCGTTGTCCACTCACTTGCATCATATGGCACTGTCTTTTACTCATTTTTGAATGCTCAAAAATATATAGTCAAATATAAATTATGTTGACACTGTTGCTTTTGACTATGTTTATGTTATAGCCAAATCTGATTCAACTGCCAATTTGGGTACAGCCCTAGATTTGGCCATCATGGCTGATTTTCAAGATGATGGAGAGATTGGTCCTGTCTGTAGAAACTAGGACAGATGAAAGTTTAGGTTTCCATCTCTTACTTCCTGTTTGAATCTCAGACCAGTCAAAGCTGGCATGATCATATCACATGTTTGATATGCATGACTGGAATCTAGACAAATCTGAGTGTGAGCCTATCATCTGAGCTAGTAAAGGTGGAAATATGAACTTTGGAGCTTGTTTGCAAAAGCTGTAAGTATGATGCAGGTTCACACAAGTACTCTCATATGTCTGACTGGTTGAAAAGGAATAGCTCTACATGTATATATGTACATGTTTCTCTGCTTTCTTGATGGTAACTTGATGAGAATATTTATACTACTCTTAAATGTCTGTTAGATGTAAAGCTGGAGCTGGGAGAGTTACCTTAGCTTAGCATTAAGACTGAGGATTGGGGGAAACATTTAGCCTGGCATTGTCCAAAGTTAAGAAAGTTTAAAAATGTCATCCAATTAGAAGCATAATCATCTGTTGAGGCTTTTTAAAACCTTTTTTTTTTTGCACAGCTGTTTCCCCATGCCTTCTTGTTATGCCTAGCTCTAGTCTTTATGCTAACCATCTCCTGACTATAGCTTAATATATAGCGTACAGATATGAAAGTGGTACCAATTATCAAATTTCTAACCTCTAACCGAAACACAGTTTTCAGATGGAATTAGATTTAAGGTTTGATATAAATGAATTACACCTACTGTCAAAGTTCAGAGTTTATTTTTAAGTCGGGTTTCAGAACTTTTGGCTCTGACAAAGGTGAAAGAACAGATGAGTGAGCGAGTGTTCAGGTTTTTATATTTCCAGGAACTCACCTTTCCCATGCCGGCATGAGCATGGCCCATCTTCACCACCACAGGATAGGAGGGGGCTGTAACCTGAAAAAAGGGAAAAATCAGATTATTAGCTGGGGTAATAACCATGATCTTACCAAAGCTGGGTGGAGAGTTTGTACTTGTTTTGTTTGCATCTTAATAGCATTCCTATTCAAAAGCAATAGAAATGTCAATGTTCAATTCACAGCTTTTCAATCTTTCCGCTTAAACCTGCATTAAATGGTGATTTTGGCCACTTGACATGAGTATTTACTCGCCTTTTTGCTCTGATCTGGTCACCACCAACTCCCAGGGAAAGTATTGGACCCTTTAGTAGTTATGCTCAATGCTTACTTTGTATGTTTGCTGCTTGATGCTGGGCAGGTAGTGTACAGTAAGCTTATCAGAGCTTGTTTGCTGCAAACTGCCTGCAGCATCTAAAGATAATGCTAATTGGAGTGGTGACAGTGAACCAAAACAGTGAAATTGTGGGTGAAACCAAAAAAAATGGGCTGAAACACTCAAAAAATCCTAAAACACTCTATAAAGTAGGGTGAATGCCCTGTGGGTTCCTGACTATGAGCGACACCTTTCCCATTACACGTAGTCATTTTTATACATTGATGACATGAACATATTGATTGTAGTGGCTTTAAATAAACCAATAGTCAATATATCACAGAAAGAATGAAGAAAAATAGATATAAACTGATAGACCGACATTGTGAGACAATCGAGAGCAGTAAACAATTTACTATGCAACTGATTTGAATATGTACATCAAGTGTTTTGAACCATAGCCTTCTAAATAAATGCATTGCCTCTCATGCTGTTCCCCTAAACTTAAAGCAGCCCAGTGTAGGAGTTGTGAGGTGTGGTTGCAAGAATGTTGGGTTTATTACACGAAAGAGGGAGGTTCTGGGAAGCTGGGTGGAAGACCACAGCTCATTGGTATGGATTTGAACAAACTAACCGACCACAAACATGCTGTTTCTCATACTTTTGCAGAAGTGAATTGGATGAAATATCAACAGATTACTTAAAAACTCCCTGTGGTTTAAACACCCCTTGATAAATCTACTGATATGATTGTAAATGGTACGGTAATCTAAAGAGGGACTTTTCCAGTTTTCCCTGTGTGAAATAATTCTACGGCAGCAATGCCAGGTTATGTAAAGGGCCCTTGAGTGAAGGTTTACAGCAAGAGCTGAACACATGTAATCACCCAGAATTTGCATAAAGCATGTGAGTCATATGGAGGTATGCCATAAGATCAGGTGATATTCAAGGCCAGATGCACAAGGTCCAATTATGTATGGAGATATAAGCTATAAGACCTGCAAGGAGGAAGAAAACGCCTTGGCCAGCTGCTGTAACTTCATCCAAACCCTCCCTAACAGTCAACAAGCTGACAGCAACATAAGGATGTGCAGTCCTGAACATCCTTATGTTGCTGTCAGCTTGTTTTGTGCAGAGCGCTGAACAGACATCGACCAGCTAGAGGGCGTGAACGCTGCCTCTGTTGACAGGTTCTAACAGTACAGGCCTGGCTGACACGCTGCCAAGATAAAGTGTACTCTAATAGTCTCTATTATCACTTTACAAGTGCCAGAATACAGTAGGGAGGTGAGATTGTACTTAGAAGTCTACTTTGTAATCCGCTTTCAAGTGCTGTGCTGTGTATATAAATCATTAAGTGCATGCAAAGTAAAGAAAACAAGAATAAAATGCCATCAAGAAAAATATGGATATGTGACACAATAAAATCATTCTACAGCAATGGCAAACTGGTCCTACAGGCTTATGGCTGTTTAAACTGACCACAGACCTAACAGCTATGATTCAATTCCAACAACAGGTACAAACAAACTCATCAATAAGGTGTATGTTTAGACATTGTTGAATCCACACTGGATTGAGGAAACAATGGGAGTATGGCGTTAAACCACTGACTTTCCATTTTACGGCTGTTTGACAGGACTGGATTTCCATTTAGGTAAAGCAGGCAACTGCCCCAGGGACCCATACTGTATCTCCAGGGGACCCCAAGAGGTCCAGGATTACTGTGCATCAATTTTATTGCACTAATTTGATTGAAAATTTGTTTGGGAATACACAAAAAAAAAAAACCCAAATCAACTGACAAGATAAGGGTCTTAAAGTGGGCCCCATCTTTTAACCTAAAAGTGAAGCCCTATCTTGTAAAAGGTCCTTGTGTCAAAGTCTATTTAATACCTTCAGTATTTTGGTTTTCATTTACCATGCAAGTCTTTATTTTAACTAAGTTCGGCACAAACTGTAAAATGGTAATTTGCAGTTTTAAGACTGCATTACAACATACCACATGTTAATTGGTGAGCTTTAGAGATGCTGGTAGGTGGGCTTAAGTTAGCTGGCTGCTAGGTTTAGCATACACACAAAAGAGTGATATCAACTTTCTCCAAGAAATCAAATGTATATTTCCCTAAATATTTAACTATTCCTTTAAATTCTTACATCACCACATGTGGCAGGTCCTCTTACTGTCACCCAGCCATCTCATTACCACAATGATCTCAAGGATCATGGTCAGAGGTTCTATTACAACCAGTACCCTGACTCAGATGGATCCTGTCCTACCGCCAGCCTTCACAGGGATACATTTAAGGAAGACACAGCAAGTTAATGGAGCCTTTTTCATTTACATTTCCTATTGATCACTGCATATGGAAACGTCAATCACTAATGATCCAGATCCATGTACTCACACTCAAATGATAAATACATTGTGATGTTAACATTTCAAATCTGAGTAAAAATAATTTAACCATTGTAAAAGTGGCACACAATAAATGTCATATAATGTGTTTAAATTGTCTTTATTGAATGAAGCTGGTGTAATGCCTCACAACGAAATGAGATAATAATCTATGTGTTGTATATCAGCCCTGTGGGAAGTTGAAAACTTCTACCGCTGTTGCGTATCATGTGATAAACGATAAAATTCCTGAGGTCTAGCGAGTATCTGAGAAGAGCCTAGTGGCAACACCGTGTGGGTGTCTGTATTTGTCTGTAGGAGAGGGTGTTTTGGGTGGACTGAGCTGCAGCCACCCACTCTGTCTGGACATGTTCCTTCCAGTCATTCCCATCACTGTGGCAATGACGGCAGACACTGAACATGCCGGGGAGAGACGACCACATCCTTTCCCCCCTCCTGAAATTTGAGCATCAGACAGGAACGTGTACTCTCTCTTGTTTTCTTTTTTGATTCACACACCACAAAAACATGCACTGTCATTTTTACTGCTATTGCAATTTCAGGGGAGGAGAACATACACATACGATTACCTCATTCAAGAACATTAGACCATAAAGTTGTCATCACTGATACCATATGATCCAGATTGTCTGCTAGATAGCAGCGATTAATTACAGTGATTGATTTCAACAAATTATAACAAAATATTTTATGTAATGGTGTTTAATCTTTATTTTTGACCTGTAAGACTCTTGCCATAATGTTTCAAATACTGTAAATACATAAAAAAAGAAAAACTGTTAATACAGATTCAATATCACTGGTGTGGAGTGGCTGCAACCTCCCTCTCAGACATAAAGGAGGCTATTTTACAGTGATTTGATATTCTTTATGAGATGGTTCAACAAAACAAGTTTCCAACCTTAAAAAAAAAGCCTTGGTGGTCATTAGTGCTTGTGAGCTCTCAGATGTGGAACTTTAGGTTTGAAACTTCAGCTTTCTGTTTCATCCCAGCTGCATGAGCGCCACCCGGCCTTTTGTTCCCCCCCAAATCTGTAAAAGGCATCCACTGTGGTAAAGACGTTAAGAAGTCGCATGCGAAAAGAGCTAAATATATGGTGGGTGATTTCATCAGTCTCCAAGTTTTATTTCATAACACACAGGCTCACGTCTTTTACAGTAAATATGCCAGACGACCAGACCTGGCAAATGATGGAAATACTTCAGGGAAGCCCATCCAACCCACACACACCACAGTCTTCTGGCTGTATATGCAAGTCTTGTTGTAAGTGAGTCACTCAGGTCAGTGTCTGATGAGACTCATACTATCCCAACTTCACTTCAAAACACCTTCATGTGACATTCCAATCCCGAAAAACGCCCATTTTTAGTGTAGTGGAAGTTTCCAAATCCCACTGTGTTCATTCAAATCATGAAGAGACCATCAGAGCAGTAGGTCCAAACTAAATGCATTTCTGTTTTATACTGTATTAGACAGCTGACACAACAATCACCACAAAGTCAGTTTAATAGCTGTTTTGGAGTTTTTGGTCATATCACACAATCTTCCTCTGCAGATGAAGTATATTTGATAAATATCTCAAAAACAGCTACTAAATGGACCTTGAGGTTTTGAGTTTCTATCTCAATCTTAAATCCCTACAAGCAATAAAGATTTTTTTTTGGCTGAATCCCATTTAGTATTTCAAAATTCATGACCCTGGTATAGAGCATGCTGGTTCCCCAGTCTGGCTTCCTTTGACACTTGAATGAAGCTGAGCCATCGTTAATGTTATCAGTGTATAAGTAGTATAAAACTTAACTCTGTCAGTCCCTTCAGATTAAGATCATTTTGTGCTATATGAGGTTATAAAAATGGTATTTATTCCCAATCTAGTTCATATGATAAAATAAAACATGGTAAAACTCGACTCCGCTACCAGTATTAAACACAAAGCCAAGGGGGTTGAATCAGTCTTTAGGGGCTTGTGCATTATCCAGCAAAACAGATGGTGCATCCATCCTGCATTTATGATCTCTTAATTTTTATTATGGCCACTCAAACCTGCCACATCAAGGAGAAGACATGAGGCGCAATGGTTTGGGCAGACGACAAGAGCACAGGGGACCCTGACCCAGAATCCTTTTCAAGAGTCTGAATGCAGCAGGACCAAAGACAGCCTGCCCACATCAAACCCAGCCTGAGGATTAAGTGAGCCTCAGGAGACCGATAATGTTTATCGTGTGAGTCTGTGCTGAGTTACTGACTGAATTCATACACCTGACAGGAGGGGATTCAGCTTTCTTTGAAAGTGTAACCGTTCACCTTAAAGGAATATAAAAGTAGATATATGGTCCTTGCAAATAAAAATTAATTTTGAAAATAATTCATGGGTGGGCATACTTTACACTGTGATAATGGATACAAGAGCTCAGTATGAAGGGCTTTTAAGTATTACGGCTCTAGCAGCTCTGTTGGTCTAACGGCGGTTGGTCCACAACTTTGCTTCAGTCTGAAATACTGTATATCAAAAACTATCGGATTGCCATAAACTTTTGTACAGGCAATCATGGCACCCAGAGAGTTAATTCTAATGAATTTGGTGATGCCGTCACTTTTCATCTTGTGTCACCATAAGGTTGACACTTTCGGTTTTATCTCTACACCTATATTGATGGACTGCACATCAAGTCTGCTACAGACATTCATGTTCTCCACAGGATTAATTGTAGTCACTTTGGTGAGCCCTTAACATTGTCATCAGGTCAGGAATTTAGTTTGTTTAATGCTTTGGTTTATGACAAACTAACAGCATTATCATCAAAACTGTGTTATGTGCTAACACACTAAACTATGATGGCCAACATGCCATACCTGCCAAAAATCAGCATGTTATGGTGCTTTATGACCTAAGATGTGAATGGAGTGAAATGTTTCCTATTTAATATAAAATAAATAAAAGATTTAACTGAGTTATTCAAAGGTACTGTTTTTTTATTCCACAAAAAATATCTTCTAATGTTTAGCAATAAAAAATGTTTGCGTTATCTCACTATGGAGTAAAAATGTGGTTTACACTTTAAATTGATACTGCTTGTACTACAGTAATATGATTACTAAAAAGCACCTCTAAGATTGAATGCTATAATGCAGGATCTTTTTCAGCTTATCATATTAGTCCTTTATTTGATCAGCAACCACTTCATTGGAAGTAAACAGTCTGTTACTGTTAAAAATTAACATTCAGATTTAAATGGAACATTCAGCTACCAGTTTTCACACATCTCCCACACTCCCCTTACTATAGTGTATTGAAAGAGCTACTCTGTCTGTGTTTTAACTGCAGATGTCAACATGAGAGAAGGTTTTGATTTATTCTGTCTTTAAATATGGACTTGAAAGCCCTTATTTGGTAAGAATTATAACATCTGTTCTCATGTCTGCAGTGTTTCAGATAAACTGAAATGAATTTCAAGTAAAAAATGTGTCACTTTCCTAAATTTCTCAGGCTGTAAAGCTTTAAAATAATTTTCACAGATGTCCCTAGACTCAGTGTTGTACTGTACTCACAACACATGCAGTAGTTCCTGGATACGCCCCCATAACAGACAGTTAGTCATGGTAACCCCTTAGGCTAACATCCGCCGAACACTGCAACTTAGATGTCCATTGTATTCGAGTGTATACAGTAGAAGCTGTCTAATGGGGCATAGTAATTATTGTTGTGGAATTTAAGCTCATGTGGCTTCCATTAAGGTCCGTCCTAGTGTGTTTCCATGAGGGAGACAGCTGTCTGGAAAACACAACTTATTCTTGAGGATGGAAGTTTCCAGGGCGGACTGTTCCTGACAACAGCAAGGTGCTGATGTAGAAGTGACGGAGATGGTTAGTGGCATCTTCTGGTGGTCAAGCTACCTGCTTTGTCATCACAGCTTTCTAAGTGACCCTGAGTGAAAGTGATGTACAATACAATAGCTGAGCTGAAAAGCCTTTTGTATATTAGTAATGTTGCTTTAAGTACACATCCACAACATTGTCATGTCAATAAATCTCATTTTTGCTCCCTTCGGTTGCCAAGAAATACCACACAGTACATGAGTGATTCAATCTATAGTCAGTCACTGAAACTTTATGACTTTCACATTTTGAGAGGGTCTTTGCTCTCTGGGAAAATGGAACAGCAGCCATTTGTTATTAAGTCAGATTTAGATGAAAGAAAGCAATCATCTGTACAGAGTTAAGTTAATGTTACATTACCAAAGCATAAGCTGCATATCAATAAATATGTCATCAAAATTAAGAACAAAAATCTTTTCTCATGGAAGTTGCCATGACTCCCTGTGTTCCAATACTGTCTGTTGTATCCACTTTTAAAAATAAAGCTGGCAGTATCTATTCATCAAATCAAAAACAAATCAACAAATAGCAGTGCATTCTGCCAAATGCATAAACGTTACAATGTGCCCAAAAATGGTTCCTCAGCGCTTGTCTCTTGTATGCTTACAATATGATTATTATTATTTTAAAATAACTACACATAGAACAAGAAATAGGTCAGGTAATGTCTTAATGTCTTAGACTGTATGTCTATATTTTACCTGTATTGAACTGGGTTTATAAAGTTTTACTTAATATGGCCTTACAGTAACGTGATTGTGTTTCAGCAACAGTGTAACAGATTAGAAGAAATTGAGCAATCACATTACATTTACTAATCCCAGTAATGTTCAGTCTCAAACAATTTGGAAGGATCCTCATGAAGGCTGCAATCCGAAACAATTTGGTCTATTAATAAAGTTCTTCTATACTACAAGTGGTTGCTGGAACTTTGACTTTCTTCAAATAATTTTGGGGGTCAGCTGTTTGCTGATTTAGGGAAAAACCTAGACTCTGCCAAAAGATGGGAAATTAGACTTCTGACAGTAGCAAAGTTGTCTTGTTTGGGGGTGGGGGACATTTGTAAGCCTTTTATCATAGGAACAGTAGAGAATAGACCGGCAACTAATCAGAGAAAGAGATTAGGAAAGACACGCAAGAAAGATCTGCTGCCAGAATTGAACCACAGACATTGTGGTTACGTAGTATGTGTTTTAACCAGTAGACTACCAGGAACACACTACAGAAAAGTGGTCTTATTTACCTGCAATGTATTCTAGTTTAGGGTGTGTAAACCCTGTAGTTTCACTGAGGACAAGACTTCTGGAGAGCTGCATGAAGGGTTAAAGTTAAGCTAGCTGTCAACTGGCAGTAAATACCTCCACCGTGTTAAACAATAATGTCTCATTTCCTATTTCTACACTTATTAAATACAGAAAATGAGACATGTGACAGTAATGTCTATGGAGTTGTTTGAAGGCACCTTTGATGGAGTAACAAAAGTACTGTAAAGGGTAAAGTTAAGTAACTTCATTACTTCTGAGTCATACATAATAAGTAATTGTTTATATTTTTCGAGTAATTTGCCTCTCACCAATTGTATGTGAACATGTCATATCATACATGAATTATATTCCCCACAGTAACTGTGTTTGTACTCTTTCATTTACTTTTGCTCTTTTGACTTATAGAACTGGAGTTATATCCAGGTAACCTCACCTTACTGAATACAGACGTGTTTACATTCTTTCATGTACTATGAAAGAGAGTGATGATAGCAGTGAGCAGGGGATGAAGATGTCTATGGTAGATATGTGTTATTGAGTCTTTCTTCCACTTGCTTCACCTCCATCAGAATGAAAAAGTTGTAGGAGACAAAAACACAAAGACCCCAAGATGACCAGTCGCAGTTCTCCTCATGGTATGTCCGAACAAACTGTGCTTATAAGAGTTGCTTGTAATTATTCAGAGGTCTCACAGGTGGTTAATATTACAGATGGTTAACCAATATGATTTAATAACAGAACACAGCCACTGCTTCAGTCCAGTCAGATCATTTTAAATAAACACAGATTTGTTTGAAAGTCAGTGTTAAGTACATGTCCAGACTGTACTAAAGCGGAGCTATTTCAGTCCACGTTCTATGTGGTCGTGGGACCTGGACAAGCCTTATTAGCACTAATCAATTCACTAACCTACATTCCTGCTTCAGAAGAAGAAAAAAAAAAACAAGAGACTAGCCGTCAGCAGGACAGACGGGCCTCGGGCGAGCCAATCCTGCAAAAACCATCAACGCTGTGCCACATTCCTCTCAGTCTAAAAGGAAAAGTGATGTTTCATTCCCATTTTCCAGGGGCTCCTGCAGTATTAGGTCTCGGAAAAGGCTGAGCAGAAATGAGGTGACTGTATGCAGTTTTGGATTCCCTGTCCCATGATCCATGGACTGAATGGAATCATTCAGTCAATCCTTTCAGCTCAGTGATGCTGGCAAAAACAATCGCAGATCCAAACCTGCATCAATAAGCAATGTGACAGAAAAGTGTGCGCAAACAGGCAGAAATCTTCAAGTCAAATTTACTTTTCTTGACGCTTTAGAGATCCTATTCTTATTTTCCACAACCAAGGGGGGTCAGAGGTCAGGGTCTCACAGTTCTGGCCTTCCATGAAAGCTGTAGAACAATTCAATTGCCTTTCTGTCACCGCTTGGCTTCCAAGAAAACGTCTATGCAGCCTTCCCTTGAATAATTCCTTCCTGTTCTATGTCCCGCCCAAATATCCTGTTTGCACAGAAAGTACATTTAATGAAGGAAGCTGGATGCTCTAAACATGCAGCTTCATTGTAACTCTCAGGATATAAAGCAGATGTTGGAGTCTGGATTTGAAGGCCCAGATGGAGTGTTGCTTTAACTACCGTTACACTGGGCTTCACTCAGTGGTTTGCCACAGTTTCATGCAACATTGTCAAGAAAATTACAGCTCGCCAAAGCTTAAATTAAAACCCGCAAGTTATTTTCAAGAGCAACAACAGGGAAGAGTGGGAAGTTAAACTGGTAAAACAATGAACTCAGTGAATTGACCTCAATTGTCAAGTATAGGATCAAGACCAAGGCGTTAAAGTCATTCACTCTCACCACAGCGTACACATTTTGAATGCCAAAACCACAGCCATGGATGTCTAAAATGGTGTGATGTGTTTTTGAAGTTTGGAGGTTAGAAAAAGGTTAGAGAAGACACCAGAAGAGTGCAACAGGTGCAAACACAGAAGCTGCCTTTCTGGCTTCTAAATTCAAAAAGGCACCACTCAACTGCATAAATGCTGACACACTGTGAATGTCACTACATGACAGTAAATTAAATACATATTAGGACATGTCTCCCAGCTGTCTGTTTCTGATAAGGTGCGGTGAATGAAGGGATACATGAAGCAAGAGGAGTCAGCAACTTTTTGACAGTAGAGGAAGGAAAGGGTTGAGAGGCTGCTGCAGAGTGCATACCAGGGCTCAGCCCAAATGTCAGCGCTGCCACTGTTTCCAATTAAGACACGGTACATAGGGAGGAGAGAGGAGAAACATCAAGGAGGAAGATGTTTTGGAACAGCTGGATGTGGCAACGCTAGTCTGGATTTATAACGGCTGTGCAAGCAGCAGAAATGGGTGGTACTCGGTAATATTTTACAGCAATATTATAGCAATAACTGTATCATACTTAGTTATCATGAATAATATGAAGGCACTTAGGCTGTACAATTATCTAAAGAAATCTTAATGACAGCAAATGTTAAGGAATTTGTGTAATTTCTATCTGGATTTGCATCAAAATCAACGCGGTGACCAAACGTGTATGCTGATTGGCTGATGGCAGCCATGACCTTTGGATAATACTTATTAGGACTTCGTACACGGACATGAAACTCAGAACAGCTGTTATGTTCTTTTAAATGCATCATACACCATGTGCCATCAAAGTCTGATGTGCTTGAGAAAATGGTATGGGATTTGTAATAACAACTTGATAGCTTAATAGCAATAGACCGTTTGTTTTACTAGAAATCTCCATGAACTGAAAGAATTGTCTTGAACCAAGAAATGCAGTCAATTCTGTGTTTATGCCCCATGTCTCAGGAGTTACAAGTCGTAATATAAAGTCAATGCAAACTTAACATCCTTGATTAATGACCCTGCTGTGCTGTTATTTACACTAAAAAGTAATCAGTTTGTGCTTTTCCCAAGGTCTACCCAATGATCAGCTAAATTTAGCTGTGGGGATATTCTGATGGAAGAATACAGAACAAGCCTGGTGTATGTAATGAGCAGTAATAGTTGTTTTCAACTGCATTAAACAATCAACCAACAAGAATCAACCAGCTTTTATGATACAACAAACTACTACATTTATATTCTAAAATGTTGATACAGGGACTTAAAAAATCTATGTTTAGTAAACCGCAGGGTAGTGATTCCACAATTTTTGTCCTCGAAATGTGATCCCTTGCCACAGGTTGGATGTACAACTTGAATTTAGAATTTTCAATTTAAATATGCAAATTCAAGGTATGCAGTACTATACTTGTTGTATGTTGTGTTGTAGACTTGTGTTTTTTACAGTTTCTTAAACCAGTAAAAACTTTCCAACCCCTTAGATTTGTATTGTAAACCCATTTGGGAGTTCTGAACTTCAGGTTGGGAACCACTGCTCTCGAGAAACGCTGACATGAAGTAAGCATGCCAACAGAGGGGAGATTGTGCTCAAGATTAAACACGATATTTGCATTAGTTCAACAAATGAAATTGTAAATGAAATTCAGAGCTGATTCAAAGGAACAAACAACAGAGGGTCAAGTGTTTGTGATGTGACTCAGATAAAGGAGAGATCCCGTGTCGATTTTTAACAAAAGCGCTGTTATTGTAAGCTATCTAAACACCATTATGAATTTCTTAACAGCTAGAAAAATAATTGCGTAATGGGACTGTGATTCCATGCTGTGCATAAATGTTTGTATAGAGTCTCCTGTCTGGTTAATGGGGGATTCCAGCCGTAAAAAATAAATGTGGGATGACTTACCTCCTACTGCGGTTTGTCCAACAAATCATGGTCAAACAGTCAACAAAGCACACACCCTCTGGTCTCAGCCAGGGGAAGGTTCATCAGCCACAGAAAGACTGAGCCATCCCAAAGAAGGGTTTTAATGGAAAACTTGCCCTTAACGATTCGTCATAGCTTAAAAACAAATATTGGTGAAGTACGTCCATTGAGATTGGTGTATTTTATTTTTCTTCTCCTGGGAAATTAGCAAATGCATATGATGTCACATGATGATATTTACTTAGCAGGGGAAAAAATGAACAGTGGTTCCTAACCTGGGGGTCAAGAGCCTCAGAGGGATCCCACGAAAAATCAGTGGGTGTCCTGGTGGCCTAGCACATGACCATGAATCTGAATGTCCTTAGTTCAAGTCCCACAAAGTACCGTTATCATTCCCCATATCCTTCTCCTCTTATTTCCTGTAAAAAGTCCCAAAAATCCATTCAAACCTCTAAAAATCCTTCAAATGAAATAGTGTGACAAGGACAAATCACTCTTTGTTTACACTACGTTTTTGTTTTTCCAGGGGTTACCAGCCAAAACATGTGGGAGCCACTAATCTTAAATGTACAGTAATTGATTTTTTGGACATTCGGGTGCAATAACCTGACACACCAGATGGTCTGTACACAGAACCATCTGAGAACTCGTCCATGGAAACTGTTTGGAAAAGGGCAGGGCTTTCAAAAGAATACTTGGCAGGTGATTGGATGAACCATGTGTTTATCACCATTTATCACCAAGGTAATGGGTGCAGTCCAAAAAGCTGGAAACACAACACTGCCGTTTTATTACCATATAAAGGTGTTATGGTGTTTGCAAACTGTTGTTTATTTAGACAACCAACAGACACATATATATTACTGTAGCATTCATTTGGAGGCTCAAGTTTTAGGCACCAGTTGAATGTCTGGTACCAATTAAAAGTTTGGACGCACCTTGAATGAAAAAGGGTGTCCAAACTTTTGACTGGTACTGTAAGTCCAATAGTCATTCTCTGTTTATCTCTGTTTTGCCTTTGATCTCCTGAGGTAAATATCTGGCTTTAATTGATGCATTATGTTCGTGAGTAAGTTGCTGACTCTGTCTGTCTGCTGTTTGGGCAGGTCACAGTGAGTTTATCAGAGCCTTTCTGCTGGAAACCTGCTGTCTAATGCTGCTAGACACAAGGTTGATGAGGGCAGTGAGAGTGGATGCACACGGTAAAGTTTCAGAGTTGAGGAAAACTACAAGGTTGGTGGATATTTCTTTAAGGGTGTGTCACTAGAAGCAAGTATCTGACCAAATGTCAATAAAAAAATATGAGTTATTGCAGCTTTAAAATATCAACCACAAACACTGCATGAGAACTACAGCTGTGTTGTAAAGCTGCCATTTCACACCAACGTTCAGCAATCATACCGATAGAAATCTACTGTGAAAGAGGCACAAAGGCAGTATTGCTTGGATTTAGTGATATTTCATAGAACTCTATATTTTTGTTGCTCTTTAATAATATCTGCGGTATTTGCCCCTTCCCGCAGCGACAATGAAAAAATACTATTCTTAAAATAATAACTCTTCTTTAAGCGAAGGTCAGATGACTCATTCTTAAAACAGCAACTGAATAACTGCTTTAGTATTCTGCAGTGGGTAGATAACAGCTTTCAAATGGTTTTGCAACAAGAGGGAAATTAAACTGACAGGGGTGTCCTAACACTGATGCCATTTCTAAATTTAACCCTGCCTGAGTCCCTCCACCCTCCCACTGTGTGACGTCAGCATCCTGTGGACCCTGCTGACATCCTTGACCTCTGACCTGTTGATGATTCACTGGTTATCCCCTCTCCCCTAAATTAACTTTCTCTTTTGTCCTCCCACACACACCTTCCCTCTGCTGCTCAGGTTTCTGGGAAGGTTTCTTTTTATGGTCATCCCAACAGAAGAAACTGGTACAGTTTACTGTGTCTTCCACATGAACTCTACTTAATTTAATGGGAGCACAATGTGATACTTCAAATGCAATAACACACCAGTTTATAGGAATGGGATATGAATAAACACACTTCTCAGTTTGTGCTCCTTTCTCAAAACAACTGAACTGGTTGTCTGAGAAAAAGTTCTTGCTTTTATTTGATTAAGAGCTAAGAGCTCATCACAGCAAACAATGTGACCAGTAATGTAAATGGCAGCTCCCTTAGGTGTTTCTGCTGATGAGGTGAAAGTCGTGCGTATAGTGGTATGCAAGCATTAACACTTACTCCAGCTCACATTTTGTCCAACACAAATTTTAGCACCGCAGTTATTAGTCACGCAGAGCCTCTGTTCTAGTGTTAGTCAAATGGGTGTTGCTATATTCCGCATTATAGTGTCAGTTCACGTCAGCCAGTATTAGGCGTATATGAACTTTGCACTTCTTATCAGCAGTATTAGTTGGGGGCAACAGAAGTTATTAATTTAGTTTAGATATTCAATTGGAGTTGTGTTTCCATCCGCCCTGTGAATCTAAATCCTGCATTAACTCTTCTTTTAGTACTTTTTTTTCTGGTCAAAGTACTGGATTGTATGATATGATTGTACAGTTGCTACATGCACCTGATATCACTTATTGGTGAGTCAAGAACAAATCTTTCCACATTGTTTATTCTGCCTTTCCAAAGAATGGGTGTAGTTGTCAAAAATGATTTATTCTCTTAATTACAGTTATTATAATGATTTTATAAATATTTTAAAATTTAAAAAATGTATTCGCATGAAAATGTGAATCAACAGGTCATTGTTATGATGACTTAGTTTGAGCGTTTTTGAATATATATATAAATATATATATATATATACATACAGTGTTATAAGACCTAACACAACCCTGTTTTCACTGTGCTCAGCATCAGACTTTGTTTAGGCATTCCCTCAACCTTAAGGAATTCCTCAAAGCTATTTCCATGCTGTCATATGCCCGTGTTTATGGTTAGGCCTGGTGTCTCATTGTCTCATGCCGTAATGCAACATAGTCATTTTGTGGGGTTTCCTGACCGCGCACACACCAAATATGTACAGTAGAGTACAGCAGGGGACCCTGCGTCTGTACAGCGAGTGCTGTGGTTGTATTTGGCCTGCCTGAGTAGGAAGTTACTGACCGTTCATCATATTTTATTGCAGGGGGAGTCCCATTGTGAGCAGGATCATGGGTCAGGGCCATGTTTGTGTTTCCTTCTCTGATGTCTTAACTCCACATCAGATGACAGACGTGCTGGAGTTGGAAAACAGCGAGCATCTGTTGAAATGTTCAGTGGAGTGGATAGACCAGCCCTTGATATCACTTCCTATTTCAGCTGAGAGGGTGGGGACGCGGAAGCCACCCAAACAACTAATATGTCACCGTACTGACAGCTCTCAGATACTGAGCTTTGAGCTCATTTCCAACTATTCAGCCTGTATTGTTCAGATAAAAGCCAAAAAAATATCAAAGGATATCTACCGTCACATATCTACGAAACAAATTCATTCTGACAGCACTTGTATCCATTCTGTCCTCACCAGGCTCTTATGCTGCTTTCCCGCATCCATTATTTTTTATTTATATTCATAGATTTCCTCCTTCCTCCTACTGGTCCACTGGTGTGATGGCCGAGCAGGGTCGAACCACTCTTTGTGTACTCAGCTTTAAATTATTGGGTCAAATGGAGTGGAATGAAACATTTTTAAGCAGTTAAGCAGTTTTGGTGAGAGAACCAAATTATAGCACTGAGGCTAACAGTTTAGAAGATATTCAGCTTGATGAGTTCCTACAGTAAATGTGTAAAGACATGGCAACAAAGTATACCGCATAAATATTTTTCCTTTCCTATTAATTAGTCTGGTGAAACTAAAACTGAAAACAATTGGCAAACAATATGGCATTAAAGCTGCACACATTGTATAATAACAACAGATTAAATGACTATATGTAATGTCAGACAGGTCACTCATAGTGAACAACACAAAACCAATTGTCACGTGACTGCAGTTCCTTCTAGGTCTACAGGTCTACAGATATAGCATCTTAAGCTGTAATTTCCAGCAGCTTCAGCTTCAACCCACTGCACACTACTTGTCAAGTAATTTGTACATCATCCCACATGCTTTATCCTTAGAAGCATCCTCTTCTGGGATGGACAGGCATGTAATGGATGGTGTGCCTATAGAGTAGATCAAGATGGTAAAACGACAGTATAGTTTTCCAGTGGCAATTACCAGACAGACAAAGTTAACATAAAGGTGGTGCACATAGTGGAGCATTTAGAAATTAAACTGCCAAATTATACAAGCAAGTTGGTGGAGACTAAAACAGAGCTAAAAGCACAGTTGATATCGGACTGATTTTTGGGTGGCCAGATACATGACTCCAGAAACAAACAAACATAAAAGTGGGAACATAAGTGGGCAAATAAAATGTATTTTTTTAAACATTTGTAAACATCCCAGAATGGAATATTTTAATGATTTTATGTGAGATCACCATTATACCGATAACCACATTAAAAAGCACTTTGTTGGCCATTAATAGTAGCAGTCTGTATTCCACACAGGTGTTTCCTTTCTGTCGACGCAGCCACCCAAGAAGTTGGAGAGAGATCCAACGCTAAACCACAAATTCCCAAATCCTCCTCAGCACCCTTGAACTGAGGTCACCGCTCTTTGCAAAATAGGAAGCATCCAATTACAGTTTTCATCCTGTGACACGACTTTCACTACCCGTCTTCCTCGCAGCGCAGAGCTGCAGAGCAGGGGTCGTCCTGTCTGTCCCACTTAACTAGAATGGCATGTGGGCCGAGCAACAGGGCCTAGTGAGTCAGGGCTGGACGCCTTCCCTCGGTGACCGTCGCTCCCGGCGGTGCTATCTTTTCAAGTTTCGCCTCTTCCTGTGTCTCTTTAGCGGCTTGTCAGTTGGATGAAAGGTATTTCCTCTGAGTCACTGCTCTGTTCTCTTCTGTCAACCCTGAACCACGCAGGACTTAAAGACCTCCGGTACACAATGCCGTCGTCTGCTCCCCCGGCGGCCAGCAAGCCTCAAAACAGGCCTTTTTCTATAATTGGACTTTTTTTTAGATGAAATGCACTTTGCTCGGCATTATGCTTAAAGTGTGGTGGCCTAGTTAGGCAACATCATTTCCAGAGGGTCCTGAGTTTATTTTTCAGTTGCGTGGATTCAGTCATAGTGACAAGCTGTGAGAGACACACATAACAAGAATATTCTGGAGACTTCCTTTTTATCTTGTCCCATTTCTGACAGTGAAGTTAAAGTAGAGCATCCAGTTTTGCATATAACTGGCCCACGATTTCACTGGTATAGCAACGATATTCGAATGTAGTGACCTTCTTGCTGGGCTGCAAAATAGAGAGGAGGATTTCATCTATCTTTTCCTGTGAGGACAGCTGCATGCCAAGAAGACACAGTGATCCCACACACATATGGCGAGCAGCCCTCCCCATTCAACTGCTCATTCTTAAAGACAAATACTCCTTCAAACTGTATATAAATAATAAATTATTTGCTTCTTTCCATCAACCTGCCTCGTAAAGCTCTACTTCAGTCTGTAACTTCCTACGTTTTCGAGAAGGCCCGCTGACAGGAACCAGAGAACGAGGTTGAACTTGATGCTTTCTGTACAGATTAGACAGAGTATAAACAGAGTGAATAGCGAGAGGAAAGTGGTGCAAGTTCAAGTTCATTTACGACTCTTTATCACACAAAAGTCCTCTATGGAGGACTCTAGGAGGACTAAACATTTAATGAATCGACAAAATGAAGCAATATAGAATCCAAAAGCATGAAACACATGGCAGCATAAAATAAATAACAGCACTGTAAAAGTCAAAATGATATGTGGCTCTGTTGCCTTCTTGGCCTATTTTCTGCTGTTGTGGGTGTACAAATTAGACTGTGGCATGATGGATTTCTCCCTGTATGATAGTTGAGCATCAATGAAAAATGGAAGTTCTAGAAAGAAACCATTGTTCTTTGATTCTGTACGACTGATATCGTCACCCGGGGCCCTATTTTAATCACGCAAATGCCAAGTGGTAGGTGTGGACATCTGCAAGAGTGGTTCACGTAGGTGCAGCAGATCAAAGTGCAAAAGGGCTAAGTGAAGTGGAATACAGACTGGAATACTGGAATAGCCTGGTGTCACTTTCACTTTCACTGAGGTAAACATATGGAATGGCACTGCACCTCTCAAATCAGGGGGTGCAGATATATCAACATATATGTCCTGCCACTGTCGTACAAAGCAGGAATTTAAGTAACTGAAGCAGAAGCAGCTTTTTTAATATAATTTCACACAGCTGTGAACAACACTTAAGGAGTCAACAACGATGTAAGAATCACCCATATTAATTTATAGATCAATGTAGACTGCTTTAACCACATTAAATGCTATATTTGATGTCAAATCATTCATTGATGCAAATTTGCTCAATTTAGTCTGGCAGTACTTGACATGTGGGTGTGATATCACATGGTTTACATTTGATTATTATTATTAACTGGAAGACAGATGTCACATCAAACACATAAATGGACCCACAATATAACTAAAATCTGTTCATTTGGTTCAATGGAATCGTTTGACGTCTTGGAAAATATGCTTGCTTGCATTCTTGAACAGACTTAGATGATATTAATACCATTCTCATCTTTGCATGCTCTAGACCAAAGACCAAAGGTAAAAAAAAAGCTTTTAATAAATCCACCAACCAGCACCTTTAAAGCTCAGTGCTAAGTAGGCAAAGAAATGGATTTAGTGCGCAACTCCCTGTAAAACCACAAATTATCTCCAGATATAACGAGTTCATTGGTGAGCTTTAGAGGTGCTGCTAGGTCGATTTTTTAGCTTCATCATAAATACTACAACAGTATCAACCCTCTTATCTAACTCAGCAAATACGCTTATATCGAAAAATGTTGATCTATTCCTTTAAAGGGGATTTTCCTGTATTGATGCTACAAGGTATTGCCTTATTAGGTCTGCTCCCTCCCTTCCTCCAGATTTATCATTGTGGATTTACTGTATGTTAGGAATGCATGGCTGTTTTTTCCTATTTATGTATGAGTCAAGTCATATGAAAACTGACCAAGTGAATCAGTTCTCTAATCAGCCTTCCTCTCACTTCCTGAAAGGCTCAACCTTCATGTCTTCATCACAAATCAAAGTCCACCAGTCACGCATGCCGATCCACAGTTTAACTAAGGAATGTCACCTATCTGTTGGTTCAGACTTCAGATGGGAGGCTGAAATAATATCTGACTGAGCATTATCAATGGTTAACAACAGCCTGACGAGCTTCCGCTTGACGTCTGTTGAAGCTGCTCTGGAACTTCAGATGAGAATGTACCTCTGAATAAACATAACTTTCATGATGATGACAATGCTGATTTTTGGCGGATGTTGCTCTTATCCGCTGTGACCACAAATATGTTGATGTCCAGAACCTGAAAGCACCGCTAAATAATCACTGGCTTATTATCTCAGTAATATTGAAAGGAGGAACATAAAGCAAATAATGAATTCATGATATGACTCAGACTCATCCGTGAAAGGTCAAAAGAAGCTGTGGAAGTGGCTGTTGTAACATGTAGTCTAAACCACACTTTCACTTTTTTTTATCAACAGAAGTTAATATTTCAAAAAATGTTCAATTGGGCAACCAATCACTTGAACGAAGTCTGAATTTCCAGCTGCTACTACAACTTCACTGGAACCCTTTACTTCTAATAAGTTTGAAAATGTGAGCAATATCATAATTCCATGTTAAATAAAGTCTTTAGCCGACCTTGCAGGTGCTCTAAAGGCAGAAACTGTTAATGAAGGCACATAAAGGGTCATAATTCCTCAACCTGATTATTTCTGGCTTGGTTATGTAACTGTGAGTAGCGTCAGCCCTTCACATAGCTCCCTCAGTCTCTGCAGATAAGGCTCTGCAGCGATAACGCAGCTCCGCTCAGGTCCATGAACTCAGTCCGAAGAAGGAGAAAAGAGAGTTTACTTGGATAAGTAGACTGATCGTGACCTGCAAGTAACTTGACAAAAGTCATTTCTGAAGAAAATCGAATCGAGGCTGTGAGTGCTGCCTGTCTGAGCTCATGTTCAGGCATGGGCATCAGTGAATGTCTTTACATTAGATATATAGGGTCACTCACAATGAACTATATCTGAACTTGAACCTTCATTCGCCTTCACAACTACTGTTTCTCACAGTTCTGAAATTAAACAATTTTTGCCAATGATTGGTGCTGCAGACTGAAGGAATCTGGCCGCACATATTAACTGTGAGTATTACTAATTAAAGGGGGCGTAAGAGGGTGGGCAGGATGACTAAGTCAGACTACTGAGTGAGACATGAGCAAAAAGAAAGGATAAATGAATGAACCTTCTGAATATTCTGGTATAATTATGATATATTTTAGAAAACCTATCTATCTATCTATCTATCTATCTATCTATCTATCTATCTATCTATCTATCTATCTATCTATCTATCTATCTATCTATCTATCTATCTATCTATCTATCTATCTATCTATCTAAAGTGAAAGTACCCACCCTGGAGAAAATTGCAATTGCAGATATATTACTACATATGAGATTATTACAGTGCAATCACAGATGTATTGCAATGTGTCACAGTCTGGTATGTTAGGCCAGTAGATCCCAATCTGGGTGGCGGGAACTATCCTAATGGAGATAAGATATTATCAGTAATTATAAGTGTAATAAGCATGAAATCAAGCATGAATCTAACTTTTTTCGTAAGTGGTGATGAGTCAAAAAGGTTGAAAACACTGGTTTAATCTTTAACAGTGTATGAGCTTACATGTTCTTAAATGGAAATCTGAAAAGTAAGAGTTTGCTGTCAAATAAAGTTATGGTATCAAAAGTACAATGTCAATCTATGCTCTATTTTTAGTCATATAGCTACTTTATATTTCACTATGTATTATGAAATACATATAATTTAGAATTTTAATAATTATATTATGCTTTTTTAAATTTCATTGTGCAAAATGGAAACATGACCAGTAGCATGAATAGTCTGGTGAATGTGCATGAATAACATTTCCAGCTAATAATACACATTTTTATTTCTATGCTCCTTTGAAACATTCTGCATCTCTAACCACGTTTTTTTCATACTTATTTTTCAGTCAGTCCGGGAAAATAAGGGGAAACATGGTAAAGTTCCAGTATGTCATCGTGTCTGTTATTTCTGATGGCATCACCGGCCGCTGATTGGCCGCCCCGCCTGCGAGTTGCAGAGGTGGAGCGGGGCGTGACCGTGTCTCCGGCGCGCTATATGTACGGCTGTGCGGCTCTCCGAGATCACTGAGAAGCGCTCAAGCGAGGCGAGAAGCAACACTGACAACAACAACCAGCAAGAGCCTTGGACATTATATACACAGACTACCACCGCAGCAGAGAGAAGGAGCGGACCCGATCGGACTCCGTAGCAGTTTATTATAGTAACAGCAGAGAGGACTTGGAAAGTTTGGAAAAATGCAGTCAGTGTACCAGCACCTGATCAGCCTGCTGTTTGTCTTCAGCAGCCTGCAGGTTAACCAGCTGACAGAGGGCTGCTCGTGCGCTCTGACGCACCCGCAAGACGCCTACTGCAACTCCGACATCGGTGAGATACACATTTTTATACACCCTTTTTTTATTGCTGAAACCCAGAGAGCAGATATTGAGATAGAAGTGCTGCCTGTCAGTCAGCAGAAGACACAAGATTGTAATGCACGTCGTTGAAGTTTCAGGTTGTCAGTTAAATCTCTCGTGGCGCTGCGCACTAAACACAGTATGTTGCAATCCAGGATCCAGGAGGACACTGCTGTGTACTTTCACTCAGTGTTTACACAATAACTTTAACTTCTGTCTGTTTTAGTTTAGAGAATAGTGTCATAATGTGCTGTGGCACATTAGAGTAAAGTGCTTTTCCACTATCTAATGGAACTATCTTAAAATATAATGCACATTTAAGGCTGGAGGATATGGACAAAATCAAATATCACAATATTTTTGACCAAATACCTCCAATATCATTATTGTGGCAATATTGTAGGGATGACTGTTGGTGCTTTCACAAAATATTGGCATTTTTAGATTTTTGATATATACTCATCAGTAATGTGGATATAATGACTCAGTGGGTAAAGAGACATATAGAACTGCAGTCAATCATTTTACTGTAATGCACCTTTAAAACCAGAGAAAGACAATACTTATGCCATATCACAATACTACGATGTCATGATATTAATATATTGCCCAGTCCTACTCACATCAGTGTGAGAACACCAGTGATGCTGAGGCAAACCTTTTCAAGTCAGATCCCTAAAATTACCCAAATTGATCAAGTTCTAATTTTATTGAACACCCCAGGACATTCCTGATGGACTCCTGGAGACCGTTGTTTATATTTTTCACGAGAGTTGTGGCTGTAGTGCAACGTAGGGACTTGCACATCAGCAGAACACGTCACCTCTCTTCACCGCCACTGACACTCAGTACTCTGATCATGTTTTTTCCCTCCTTTTCTGGCTTAATGACTGTAGCTCAGCATTCCTGAGAATCTCTTACACTGATGCTGATATGAAGTGTTACTGGGTTTGGAGGTGACAGCAAATTAGGTCTGGTTTTCATTCTCATCAAAGGTTTTGCTTTTGGCAAAATGAGTCCTTTCATGCTACTGCATTGTTCTCTGTGGCTCCATCAGCAGATGGTGTGAATTGACACAGTAAGCTTAGATGTTTCAAATCCTGGTTATTTATCTGCACACTGGTATTTCTCTGTCAGACAGCCACCTGGTTGTAACTCATACGCCCAGCCTCAAGTTCATAAACAGTGAGTGAAGGGGGTTAAGATAGCTTGTTTTACTGCCTGGTTATGCTTTCACTGACTCCCCACAATAATAAGAATTTAGGATTCGGCTTAGTCTGGAACGCCAGTTCAACCTGGCCTCTGTTTTTAGAAAACAGCAGTAAAGACCTGAGGATTATCTGATCTGCCCTGTTGGGAAAGATGTTGTTTTGGGTCAATGTGGGGGCACTTAAATGTTTCAGATGGGACAGAGGGGCTGTTGATTTCTTGTGTGGTTGGTAGCATGAGCTCCGATTAATCACCTGCCAGTTAAAGCAGCAAAGGAAACACACACACACACACACACACACACACACAAACACACACACACACACACACACACACACACACACACACATTTCACTTACAATATAATTTGACCCCAAAACATCATGAGGCAGTTTAAAACCCTAACCAATAATGAAACAATAATCTCTCAGTCTAAACCCGAGCACACACCACACTGCAGCCATGTGTGGAGCCCATGTGTTCGCCCTAACGCCTAGTGTCGACTCATAAGAAAAGTCCTACTTTCTGCTGCAACTCCCCCTTACACACACACACACACACACACACACACACACACACACACACACACACACACACACACACACACACACACACACACACACATAACTCATGTCACTTCTACTGATGTTGCACTTTCTACTAATCACCACTAGAGGCCGATAATGGTGACAGATTACAATTGACCTATAATGCTTTGAAATAACAATCATGTTAAATATACCTACAGAAAAATATGTCCAAATTAAATGTTTTATTCTTACAGGTAACATTCCTTAAATAAATAATTTGGTATTTTGGGTAATACACTAATTAGCTTTTTTCATGAAAGTAATATGAGAAGATCAGTACCTCTCTTTACACTAAGATAAGTTAGCTCTTACACTTTGATTTTTGTATGAATTAAAAAATATATATATAACATGTTAATTGATTAACCTTAAAGATGCTGGTGGTCAGATTTTAAGCCAAGCTAACTAGCCACTGGTTATGTTTAATGTACAGGCTTGAGAAGTACAGACATTTGTTAATAAAGCAAATAAGCATATTTCCAAAAATGTTGTACTATTGCTTTAATTATGACTGAAATTTTTAACTCTTGATAACCAAAACTTTAACATATTTCTTAACCGTCTCGACTCTATCACCCTTCCCATGAGATAAAACTGCCTTTCCCCTCCTAACTCATCCCCTGCCCCACTTTTGAATTATTGCCCCGCACCAAGACAAAATGCTTCACATTAAGGTCACAACATGCCTTCAAAGTACCATTTCATTAGCCGTGGCCTATTTCAAGACTCAATACATCATAATCGTTCTACAAGGCTTTCTTTTTCCAAAGGCTCCTCCAAATGCTGCTTTTAAAAAAAAAGGCTTCTTTTGCCCAAATTTGGAGGACACAACTAGTGTATCTTTTATTGGTGTTCAGTCACTTCTTTTAGTTCTGGTGTTGGTGCGAACTCATAATGATGCTTTGGTGAATATTTTGGTTACTTTTAGAGGAGAAGAGATTCAGGTTCAGCTTGCCAGCCTTCAGTCACACCTTTTTATAAGAGGAATCCCTTCAAATAGCATATGGATATTGTGACTTTAAGGATCCAAGACTGCCACTCTCTTGCTCTTTGGTAACCCTCAGTCCTGAGTCTTCAGCCAAGTGACCCGTTTGGAGTGAGTGAAAGTGCAGCTTCCACAAAGACTCATGCAATGCCTTTCACAGTCCTTCAGATCTTCAGATAGCTCATGGAGTTGGCACCAGCTTAAACTTGCCAGTGTAGAATCTGGGACTAACTTCAATGGGAGCAGTGATCAGTTAGGAGCCCCACAAATCCCATTTCCAGAGTCCTAGCTTTGCTTATGGTGTGCTTTGAATGCTTGCTGTCCCCTCTAATATATCTGAGAGAAACATTTCTGAAAAAGTAGTGGGCTGTAGAGTAAGAAAAGGTCACACAGATAAAAATCCTTTTTTCCTGGACTCCCTTAACTGAAATGAACAAAGCCTAGATTTTCAAGAATCTGCACAGGAAACCTGAATGGTTTGATTTAGACTTTGATGATGTTGTAGTTTCATCACGTATACCTGAAAATACTTGTGACATCCTCGGGCTAAGGATTTGATTAGCTTATCTTTGATATATTAAATGTCAGGTGTAGCAAGCACACATCCCTCTCTGCACTGAACTGTACCAGTTCAGGTCAGGTCTATTTACTTAAACTAAAACTCACAGTTCTGTTTGTGTCACGAAACGTGGTTGAAACATGAAGAGGTGGAGAACAAAAAAGTATGGGGTTGAAATACTAATGCAGCAAGGGAGAAACCCTGTAATTCTCACTGTCGACATCAAAGACGACAGGCCTGAATCTTCCCAATTTAAAAGTCGTAGTTGAGTTCAAAGCGTTCTGCTCTTGTTCTCTTGGCCCTGACCCTCTGTCACCCGCAGGCTCTTCAATTGATGAATCACAATTAGGTTAAAGTGTTGGATTACATACAACCAATTGGATTATTGGAGTCTGTCTCTCTCTTTTTGGACAAATTTAAATAAAAAAAAAAAATAAAAAATATTTAGAACTTTGTCTGGCAGAAGAGCTCTAATAACAGACTGCTGTAGTTTTAGGATAATTTTTTTTAGTGTGTGCTCTTCCCTTGGGTTTGGTGGCCTGGAATGCATCTGAGTCAATGTGTTGGCTACATTTGAGTATTCGCTCATAAAATGTCATTTTTTTGTGTTTTTTATGTCGAGAAATATTAGAGGGAAATGTTCCATGGTGTGCTTGATTGGCTAAACTTTGTCCTGAACAGGTTCAACACATCCTGTCTGTGTCCCTGCTACATACCTGAACACCAGGCAGTGACCTGACTGCTTTCTTGTGCAGAGACCTAGTTGGCTGCTATTAAGCAGCTGGGTTAAAGCAGCCCATTCACAAGGGGGAATGAGCAGCGCTTGTTTTTCCAAAGCTCACCGAAAGCAAGATTAGAGGCCCGGCAGCAAACTTTGACCCTGAGATTTAATATCACTCTATAATGACGCTCGTTCCCAAGTGCATGGGGTGACAGGAGCAAACCTTTACTTGCTTGCACCATGAACCAGGTCAGTTGCTGAGGATTAGCATTGATTATGTGTTTATGCTCGGATTGGGATTGAGGATCATGCACTGAGAGAAACGGATCTTACCCTGCTGCTGATATTTTACTGTGCATAGAGGAGCTTTGTCAAACAAGTGCAGCATAGCCGGTTAAGAGCGCTGCGTGGCCTAGAGCTTTGTGACAGTGCTCGCCTGGTACCAATACATCCTCCTTTTCCTGCTAATGAGTTATGTACTGTAGCGTTTACTTAAATCACTACTCCCTCTGCCAGGCATTCTCTACTACTTCATCATCTGAAGGTCAACAGGTGACCGGTGATAACCTGAGCGAAGCCAGTACTCCTGTAATAAGACGCATTATGTAAGCTTGGATCAGATATCCACGGTTTTCCCAAAAGTGAGTTAAAATACGATGAGATGTTAAAGGTTCTGGATTCCGTACAAGCTTGGGATGTTTGTCCCCTGAGCCAGGCGTATCAAATCTCCAGCCCATCCCTCCCTTCTCTAATGACCACACAACCGCTCAGGGGCCAGCAAAAGGGAGATGGACATCAGCCCAACACATACTCATGAAAATACAATCACTAACCCTAAACAAGTGACTTAACTACATTTAGTTGTATTTTTTAAGGTGCCATTAAACAATCTATGGCCTATACTGACCATAACATAATTAATTTGTCACCAGAACATTACTTATATCTGTGGTGGCATATAAACTGTAAATTCATATTTATACAAAAGACAGCAATATGCTAGATTATCCAAGCAAGACCCAACTAGAGATTGGAATTCATTTAACATCTCTGACAATGAAAATGTTACATAATCATGTGACTAATTAGTCTAAAAAGAAAAGGAGGAGCAGCCAGCCAGCAAAAGATGCAGCAACTGAGTTAAAGAGAGATTAACAGGAGAAGGGAAGGGAACAAGAGAAATGCAAAGCAGAGGTAGCAGGGATGCACAGATAACACTGGGCCAACTGACAGAGCTTCAGGTGTTGGTTGTGGTTCTCTTTTCTAGCACACTCATGGATACTCTCTAATTTGGAGACAGGCCTTTGTTTTGAAGCAATTTATTTTAATTACTTTGGCCAAAACCTCCTAAAGGCACCAATTTTAGCTTCCGCAACTAGCATTTTGGAGGTCAGCTAGCATGACACTAGCATTTAAATGACTAGTTGGTTAAAAAATTCCCATGCTTTGATACAACAGAAAGTGAGGAAGAAAATATGTATACTTTTGTCACATTTACGCTCAAATGTGTAGCTGTTTGTCAATGTTTACCCTTTTCTGCATCCATAAACAAATGCTCTCTTGCTAAATTATGACCAAGCTAATATTAGCTAATGTGACGTTAACTTTAGCAAGATATTTGTGTAACTGAATTACTCAACTGACTTTGACTCTTCTCTACTTGTTGCACTGTTACACTACAGTGCGTCCATTAAGAATCACAGAGTCTAACTTTAAATTGTCTAGTGTGGCAGAAATAAGCTTCTGCAGTATCAGAGGTAATGATGAGAGCTCTGTTTGACTCGGACGCTTTGCATTTCACTGAGCAGTAAGTGTACGTAACAGGCTTTCCACTCCACCGTTTTCCATCTGACACAAAGCTCTACAGCAAGGATTCAGTGTCAGTGTTTATTTTTGAGCGTGGTAGTGTGTCGTCCTGAGAATTCCTCTTCCTCCCACTCGCCTCCTCAAACTTGGACCACTTTCTGTACACTGAAATCACCGTCACCCGCCCTTTGCCTCTCTCACTCGCATGCATACATACACACACAAAAACAAGTAACCTTATTCTTGTCATGCCTACAGTGTGCAACATTGTACGTAGGCTGAAATAAATGTTTAACTAAATTACATGCTCAATTTAAGATTAAGCATTTGCATTCACGCTTGTGTAATCCCCTGCTTTAGGCGAGAGATACTGAGTGAAATGAATTCACTTCCTTTTTTTTTGTCAGACCCTGGTTACTTCTTTTATCACGAAAAAGCCTCCCACTCGTGAAAATGTATGTCAGATCCTCTGCAGAAGATGAATCCTTATGCGTCACAGCACTAGCCTGTAATTCCTTGCGTTAAACAAAATAAGAGGGAGAAAAACATAACAGTGTGGTGTAGTTGATAGATATTCCAACACAACTGTACTATTAATTAGGTCATGTGACCGCAGTGGTATCCTTAATCTTAACATAAACTGTAAGATTTAAGGCTTAGAGCCTTAAATTATACATCATTTTGGCACGATGGTAATTAATTAAAATGACTCAGCAGGTGTTGAAATAACATGAAACACAGAGTAACATTCAGTGCTCGTGTAGCTCTCAGATTTCAGTCAACCGCTGCCAAGGGAAATGCCTAACCAGTGGCTTGAAGCTTAAGGGCACTAAAAAAAACAAAAACCTGATCAGATTATCACCACTATGAGGCAACAGTGATGTCAGTAGGATTTCAATAAAATGTGAAAGTAGGAATTAGTGAATGTATATCATTTATGAGGTAGTACACAGAAGTATGCAGTATGTATAAATAGGTAGAACAGACTGAAGACTAGTGTTGTCATGATACCAAAATTATGAGTTCGATATAATACCTGCCTAAATATCTCAATACCAATATTCAAATGTTACCATGACAAAAACCTAAAACATCAGGAAAAGTAATATAGTAATATACTGGATAACAGTTAATGGAACTTAAGTTCTTATAGCTAAGTATAAACTACAAAATGGGGTATGGTACTGTTTTTTAACAGCAGAGTATCATGATACCTTTCTAGTATTGGTAAACCATGCAATTGTAAGCTACACACTCTGTCCATAGTAGTCAGTTGATATAAGGTGATGTGAAATCACTTTATGGAACTGGGTTGAATAAACACTTGTAATATAGACTTTTTGACGTGAGCAGGCAGCTCTGAGGTTGTATGTAAATATAACCGCTGAATGGAAAAGAGGCCCAGGGGTCACCAAGGGGGAATGACACAAATCCTCTGTCTCCGGAGCAGCTGAGGCCCTTCACACATTCCTCTGGGTGATGGCACCATCACTGGCCAATTAGTGGCTGCCGTCCAACAAGAGGGGTCCTATCTGGATGTACTTCAGTTGAATCAGCTGACCTGTGTTCCTTCAAACACTAACATTTGTTTCTCCTGAGGGTGGTTTCGAGGTCAGGGCAGTGTAGGAAACCAGGTTTTTGGGGTGACACTTCGAAATAACGACAGCAGTGTGTTTAACAGAGGCAAATGTATCCTGTTATATTCGCACATTCCTCTGTAACTGTTCCCCGGTTCCTCTATAATTGCTCCAGCAAACATCTGTCAGACAGAGTTTAGGTACATTTAGCAGAGGTTGATCAGGTAATAGCGCTCTTGGGTTCAATTTTAAAAGAGTTGACAGATTAATGGATCAAATGTTCTGCAATTTATTATGACAGTTCAGAAAGTTGAGGGCAGATGGGAGGTCGGTACATTGAGACCGGCAGATCTGAAATGACCTGAATTTTACTTGGCTGTGTGCGTGAGTTCTTGTGAAGCTGTCAGTGAAAGTCTGTGATTGATAATACAATGCTGGCAGGTGAAAAAGAAACAGCTTCGCTAAAGACCCAGACCGCCAAACATCATGCAGGTTAAGAGCTTTTTCCATTTTGCACTTCTACAGCACTTTTTTCTTTAAAGCATGGTTGAAGCTACTAATCTACTTCATAATAAGAAGAACTATCACCGATATTTTGTTTTTTTATCAATGATCAGAATATGATCCAATGAAAGAACATTCACTTTGAGCTTCTGGATGGCCATATTTCTTTTATTTGTTCATACTGGCTAAAAATAAAGACTTTTGGGGTTATTCAAATAAATTCTTGGTTCAAATCTGGGTCTTCGTGTCCAAAACAAATTGTGGTCACCACTTTTGGGTGGCCGTGCTGTAACTGCTTCCTGTTTGAGTCTTATTTTTATGTCCATTTCCATTTGGCTGGAAGTAGGACAGCTAGACAAATACAGACCAAACAGAAGATGCCACATGCCTCATTTCGTTCTCCAGTCAGAAAGAATGAAAGACTTTTTCACTTTCTTTCATTTCTGGGGAATGTGAGCCCCCGAAGAATGTGGGAAGGAAATTCCACCGTGAGAAGATAACAAACATGGCCAGTGTTAGTTGTGTCTGCGGTTGCCCGGCTGTGGGCAGCAGGTGAACTTCACAGAGGACTGATCGCTTATGCAGGACCCGCACGTCTGCTTTGGCTCTATTCACCGTCTCAAATTATCACTCATTTCTACACTCCCTTCTCCCGCCCTTCTACAATAAGCTCCCTTACTTCAACATGAGGGAAAGCAAACAAATCAAAGACGCCACTGAGCGTTTTCACCTCGCCGCCGTTTACATGAGGGTCCTGTAGGCAGATAAGATCTTTTTCAAGCCCTGATCCCAGTATAGAAAGCAGCCAGTTTAAACAGAGGAGACACACAATGCCAGTTCTGTTGTTTTTAATCAGTGAAAATCTGATTGGAGTCACGTTTTTTTCCAATTTTGACCTGGATAATAAATCTACCAAACCAAGGTAGAAAAAGTGGATGTGCCGGCTCTTGTTATATGAGCAACAGATCAGCACAGCATGAATGAAGCCTTGCTTTTATAACACATGGAAAGGGGCCTCTCCTCTAATTTCTGTATCACACTCAAACGTCCCTTTAGAGTTTTTTCCCCATTTGCCCTCCATGGCAAATAGCAGTAATGCAGAAAATCGGATAAACGGATTAACTGTGGTGCTAACCTGGTCCTGAAATGGTATTTATTGGAAGAGGGGAGGGGGGTTTACTAATGCCTCCTACTGGCCGAGGCAGGGCGTTATTTAATGGATTGAGGAGGACAGCTCGAAGTCAAGGGAATGTGACAGTTTGTTCTGATCATCTCAAAGTGGCTGACCAGCCTCTTTCCTCTCTCCACAGTGATCCGTGCTAAAGTGGTGGGCAAGAAGCTCCTGAGAGATGGACCTTTTGGAACGATGCGCTACACGGTCAAGCAAATGAAGGTGAGAGCATGAATCCTGTACTGAGCCAGACACTGAATCTCTTCTTGTTTTAAAGAATTAGTTGGACATTTTGGTAAATGTACTTTTTACGATAAAATAAATGATACCTTTCATGTTTGTGCATTAAGTATGGTGCGTCAGGAGGTGATAAGCATAACATAAAGACTGGTTGCAAGGGGAAACTGCCTACTCAGAACCTCTAAAACGTATTATTATATTAGTTATTATAACATTAGTTATTAACATGTTGTATCTTAAAACCATAACTTTTTACATGTATATTTGTACAGCAAGATGCACTAAGATGCTGATGGATGTATTTTTGAACATTGGACAGAACCAGGCTAACTGCCTTCTGACTCCAAATACGTACATGGTGCACAGACATGAGAGTGGTATCGATCCTCTCGATCTCTGTTCTATAGCAGACCTCTCGGCAGGTCACATCCATCACACCTACAACCAAGGCTTGGTTGCATTGTCGTGGACACGTGTTTAAATTTTGCAATAGGTCTGAAGACTTTTATTGGCTGATAAAAGTTTGTATCTTCTTAAATAGAAAGTTAAAAAAGTGTCAGAATTGTTCAATTAGAGTTGATTGTAACCACAAGATTATTGCACAGAAAGGATGGATTAACATGAACCTTATTTTACTTCTGTTAAATCCCACTTGTTGGTCTCTTATTTAAACACACAGGCAGATATAAACTGGATGTTGCAGGAACTCTTTAGTTACAAGACTGTCTCTCCGCCCCCTCAGCCTGTGTGTCATAGCTGAAAAGCAGTTTGTGGTGATTTGCCTGAAAGCCCGTTCTTCACTTCCTCTATATTCTTACATAATGCTGCATATTTCTGACAGATGCTGACATGGGCCTGCTGCTCAGACAGGAGCCAGGCCGGAGGATTAGTGGGCTTACAGGCATTACAGCTCAACCAAACTCCTCACTCAGAGTGTAAACATTTCAACAGAGTCATGCACTGCATCAATACAATCCCAGTTAGTAACGAAAGCATTAAGTGGCCTATTGTTAGCAAAGTACACCAATCATCACTGTAAGGATTATTCTCAGGAATTAGATGTGACCTATGCACCTTTTGGGTTATTTATTTGTATTATAGTCTGCTGTTTTATAAAACAAACAGAGGTTTTACTTGTGGGCTGATGAAGAATGCAATTCCCTCCAAATTTCAACAAATCCTATGAGACAAATGCCTTTGGCTTTCCCAAACCTCCACAGTTCTGGGCTTAAGTCACAGTTTGTTCTGCTTTTCTGGGAGCGACACGTCTAAACAGGGATTTCCTGTTGTTCCTAGACAAATAAATTACACCGAAGAAAAAACAACAGTTCTCAGGGCAAACCCTGGCTTCTGGCTCTGCATACCTGAGCTGAATAGAAGGAGCTGAGGTCAGTAGTTTAGCAATGACCTTGCCAAAACAGCATCAAAGTCAAAGCACATTACACAACGTAATCATATTATCTATGATTTAGTTAAGGGCAGAGCCTAAAACTCTTTTTCCCGCGAGGCATTCCTTGAGGAATGTCATCTGATAAAGCCGGCGTGCCATTTTCATTCCTGATTATTTATGTGTAGAGGTTGAGTAAGGGCTTTAGTGCCAGGGTGATACAGCATGGTGCTTCTTTTCAGGTTTTTAACTCCAGTTTTGATTCTCTTGTCTTGCAGATGTACAAAGGATTTGACAAAGTCCAGCATGTGCAGCACATCTACACAGACGCCTCAGAGAGTTTGTGCGGCGTCAAGTTTGACATCAACAAGTACCAGTACCTGATCACAGGTAAGCTGTCACATATCCTTGAGTGTTATGCTTGTACTGTATGTGGATGACTGGATCTTAATTACAGATGAGGTTTTTTTACATGCCCAAGTCAATTTACTTACTGTAAATGTTACTCAGCCCATGGAGACAGCACTGTACACCAATGAATTCTGACCACTGTGGCCATAAGAGATGATTACAGGATAGTGGCAAAGGCTAAAACAGTGTAGCAGTACCACAAATGGAGTCATTTAGTCCGTGCGGTGACTCATTAATGTCCCTTACACAGCAATATCCATCCAAAGCTTGCTACAACCTGGGAGTGCAGATTAGAAGGATGTAGATATTTACTAGATGAGGAGAAGCAAATTAAAGACAATGTGGAGTTGCACTGTGGGAAGTGCTTGCAGATCACTGTTTCTAGCAAGTCCCCCAACTTTATGGAAGCGTAGTATTAAACCATTAGAGTTCCCCTTTAGTTATGGAAATTATGTGTCTACCACAGCTCATTTGGAAAAGTCAAACTAACATACTTTGTTAACCTATCTGTGGGATAGGTTACATTGTAGTACATTTGACTACATCCCATGGACTCCCTCCAGTTAATGGCACTGTCTCTGGTGTCATCATGTGACTGACCTAAGCAGAGAACCTCTGTCACATGATAACAGGATGTTCCCTTCACTGATGCAGGTTGTGGGCCTATAAAACAAGCTGTGTTTCTTATATCACTAAACTCATATATTTAGAAAACTCAGCTGCTCTTGTAGACAGCAAAGAAACAGCAGCCATGAAAGTTGACACGGCTACTGCAGAAGTGTTTTGGGAGTTAAATATTTCAAAATGAACTTATAAGTATATGATATGACACAACTTCCGAATCAAAAACCATTTCCACTCATTTCCTTTAGCTTCTCAGGCCAGAAACAACAGAAAGCTGTTTTCTCCCTCACACAACTTGTAATTAACAGCCAACAGGAAGCGACTGGCGTTTTCCAGCACAAGCACTTTATGAGTTGCTATTTCCAAGAGAGGTGCAGTTTACTTTGGACCCTGCGGTGCTTGGTGTATATAACTGTCGCTAAGTCCCGACCTGTAAATACTGTAACTACATCCCACAGTGCAAGTGAACGAGCTGGCGTTGCCAGGCGACGACGGCTATGTTTACCCAGTCCGGGTGCGAGTGACATCACCGTCGTCTTTCACTGCTCTCAGGGCATCTATAATAAGTTCTGCATATAATCAGGAGCGCATTACGAGCAATTTAAACACACCAGGGCCTGTGAGACGAGCTGCTTGAGACTCCTTTGATCAAACCTTGAGTGCTCCGTCCCTGATTAGTATTTTAGGAACATATCACACACTCAACACCATGTAATAAGCCTGCGAGTGACTCCAGTAATTCAAGTGTGCGGATGCGGGCTGAGCAGAGGTTCAGGCGGGTCGAAGAGACACATATTTGTGAGCTGCCAAATTCCCACGTGGTGACAACACGGTGAAGGAGACATACGGTGACAAATCATGATGTTCCTGAGTGCTCGCGGGCCGTCGCAGTGCACCTGTCTCAGGAGTCAGGAAGCCGCAAACTGTCCGGCCCTAAAAATAGACATCTGCTGACATTTGGATATTCAGAAATAGGGGTGTTGGTTTAATATGGGCTTACTGTTTGAGATTGTCTTACCATACGTAAACAACTTGGATAACTGGAGTGGTGTGTTTATAGTATCCAGTGTTACATATGGAGGATTATGAAATTAGACCAATTATGAAATAGCATGAGCGCATTCATTGCTACGTTGTCTGGTGTGGTTCCCCATGGCTCAATTAAAAGAAATGATTTTTTTCCCCCCAAAATGATTGAATGCGATGCCAGCTTTGTTTAAGTGCCAATGACATTAGGATTACTAGTTATCAGCTTCTGTGGGGCCTTGGAAAGATAATTCTGGAGGATGTATCAACAACTATTTAATGGCTTACCAAAATATTTTATAGTAGTTAGTGTTGAGTGCTAATTACCAACCTAACATGCTAAACTAAGATGGTGAACATAGCTTTATACTTGCTAAACTTCAGCATGATAGTATTCACATTGTGAGCATGTTAGCATGTAGCTCTATACAGGGCCATGCCTAAATACAACCCTCACAGCATGGTTGTAGACTTATACTGAGCACCAAAGACCAGCTCATCATATGTTTACTTTCAAGTCACGTTTTGTAAACCAGGATCTTGAGCTTAGTCAGCACCTGTCTACAGTTGTATTTGCGAAAGAGAACGTCCTGCCAAGTTTTCAAGTGGCACTTTAAAAATGTCCCCTTTCAAAACCAAATATAGGATTTAACTTGTGACTCATCATGTTAAACAATCCACTTGATTTTTCTCCATCAGGGCGAGTGTACGATGACAAGGTCTACACAGGGCTGTGCAACTTCAACGAGCGGTGGGAGCGTCTTTCATTGGCCCAGAAGAAGGGCATCAACCACCGCTACCAGCTGGGCTGCAACTGCAGGGTGAGTGGAAACCAGCACCCGCTGCCCGGCAAGGACAAGGAGGCCAAACGGCCACAGAAAGATGAGGGAAGAGGAGGCAGGAGGAGGATCAAGAGGAGGAGGAGTTAGAGCTAACATGAAACTGCTGCAATGGCTTGACTGCTTAATTGAAATCAACTAGAGAGCGTATTAATGATTACAAGAGGAAATAAATACTTTTAATATTCTTGGTTCCTCTGTGAGTGAAAAGTCAAACCAAGTCAGGATCATTAATGCTACTGTTTAACTTTGATTGAAAATCTGACCAGCCAACAAATACAGACTGAAAAATCATTTACTTGTACTTAAACGACCTTCATGGTCATATGGCTGTAGTAGTAGCTGAGTTCAATGGTATTATATTTACAGAAAATGAATTATGAGGTCATGTTAAGGCATAATTTCCAGTATTAGACTTCTTGGATGTACAGCAGAGAGAAAACAAGTTTTACTACTATCATTGGGAGTTATTAAATAACAGCACTGGAATCAACCCAAGTCCTCAATCCCAGTTTTATGTGAGTCAAACATGTAGCCTGCTGCTGTGCAGCTGCTGACTCGCCTCGTAAACGTCCTACTGTACAGCAGTGCCCTGGACATCTGCTTACACCATTGGCCCCTATCAATATAAGTGGATTAGAAGAGAGACCTATTTGTTCCCAGTGCAGGCCAGCGCCTGTAAACTGTGTTCGGTGTGTACATGGCAGCAGCCCAGAGGCATCCAGAGAAAGCCATCGATCAAGCGAGGCTTCAGTGTGAGAATCAGTAAGCACAGGCGGGAATAAACATCATCACACTTATTAAACACGCTCCCCGTCCTCTGCATTCCTCCACAAATAATGATAAACTGCATGGAACGCAGGAAGCGTGTTGTGCCGGTTAGAAAATTGTTCTCCACACATCATTAAAACCACTCAAACCAGGAAGTTATGTCGAACATCTCTGAACCGTAGAGGACAGACTCTCTCTTCAACTTTGAATGAACAACAAACACCCGAAATGGGAAGTGTACCTTTAACTTGCTTATTGAATTGAATTTACTGGCTCATTCACATCCAGATAAGTGCAGCTCTTTGTAGCTGATGACTTCGTGTTGCTTTCACTGAACACAGCGCTTCCGTTCATCACCTCTCGAAGTAGTTATGTGAATCTTCCTGTCAGTTCGTGCTGTATATTCATTTTGTGTGAGCACCTGGAGGTGTGACATACAAAAGTGTCTGAGTAAAACCTAATCGAATAATTTAGAAACTACAAAAACATCACTGCTTCAGATGGCTGATGTTCATTTAACATTCCACAGCGCAATGCATCCAAATGCCAGCATACGCTTACTGGATAGATTGAAAATGCTCAGCACGTTTTGCACTTAGGTATTTCAAAAGCTGGCTCTTTACACCTGATCTGTCAATCTGCTGCAGCAAATATCTGAAAGCAAAAGCTAAAAAAGGAGAAAAGCAAAGATGAGATTCCATGTTTTAGATGTTTCACCAAGTGCATGTTCACCATTTACTATTTCAACCAAATCATTTACTGTATACTCACTTTCTTTCTAAACTCTTTTCTCTTGTACATTTGATATTCTTTCATATGATAATGGATCATTAAGCTAATTCTACTTTGGCCTTTGCACAAACTTCTAGACTGTAGACTCACTGTTGTTGAAGTGGAGGTACTACCAATCATATTTAGCTTCAACAAGGAAAAAGCTCAATATGTCCTTCCGCAACATTAAAGGACTGTCATTTATGTTTCGGAAATATACTTATCAACCTTCTTGCCAAGATTTAGACAAGGAGAATGATACCGCTCTCAGGGCTGTATGTGAAATATCAAGCTAGAGCCGTTAGACCATTAGCTTACTTTCATGTAACTACTGTAAGCAGTGAGAAACAGCTAGCATGGCTATGTGCATTAACAGCCACCTACCAGCTCAGTTATTAACACATTAAACAAACGAGGTACAACTCGTTAATTTCAGAAAATGTAGGTGGACTTTTTAACTTTGAAAAGAGCCAGGTTAGCTGTAACCATCTTTAAGTTAAATGAAGATAATTTGCATGCCGATTCTAGCTCCAGACATGAGAGTGGTAACGATCTTCTTCTCCTACTCTCTCCAAGAAAGCAAATAACTTTAAAGTGTACTTAAATTCAAGTTTTTTAAGTATGAAGGTATTTTATTGGGACAAGAAAAGAAAAAATGGGAGAAAAACACAGTGAGTCTTCACTAGTTGTGGCTAGCTTCCAGTTTTGTTTCCTGCTTCATGGCTACATCTTTAGTTTCGCTTCTGTCTCTGTAGATTAAGCCCTGCCACTACCTGCCCTGCTTCGTGACCTCAAAGAACGAGTGCCTATGGACGGACATGCTATCCCACTTCGGCTATCCCGGCTACCAGTCCCGGCACTACGCCTGCATCCAGCAGAAGGAGGGCTACTGCAGCTGGTACCGGGGCATGGCCGCCCGCGACAAAACCACCATCAACGCCACCGACCCCTGAATCCAAACGCACCCTGCCCGAAACCCACTGCCGCTACCCCTTGACTGCGTCTCGTCCCTGATCACCTCTAGAGTATTACAGGACTCTTAAAGCTCACTGGCCTGGGTGACTGTCTCTTTTTAAAGGGGCAAGAAAAAGAGAAAAGAACAAATCCATTACAGTGCCTGTTTCGTAGCACTTCTGATAGAAAACAATACCTTTTTTTTGTTGTACAGATTACCCAGTTGAAGTCTATGATGTTTTTCCCAAACCATGAATTGCACCAAACTGTCTCTTTAGGGTTCAGTGGTGTGGAAAAGGCGACAAGACAGACATTTAAAGGGCCAATAAGAACAGCATGAACTTGATCAACTTCTATTGGGAGCATCAATACAACTAAACTCCAAAGTATCAAAATTTGAGCATTGAGGCATTCAAATTTTAACTTATTGTCCCTTTTAAAAAAGCGAGGATTGTCATAACAAAGTAATGAAGAATCACATGAAAAATGACAGCCAACAATTTTCAGTGTGTAAATTTGAGCTCCAAAGTTATTACATTGTTGCTACTGAACTGCACTTGTAATACATGCGATTCATGCAGTTTGCACGTTAGCAATAAATAACAGAGCCAAGAATCTTATCGAGAACACAGATCGAGTGCCAATGTGAGGTACAGTATGATCTATAAAGATGATACCTCCTTGTTTCGGCTACAAAGCGTTTTTTTGAAAATGGTATTGTTTCACAGTGAAGTATACATTGATTATGTTCACAGTTTTTACTGTAACATGTGTCTTTATGGATGGTAGTATCTCTGCTTCCCTGAATGTTTGTAGTGTAACTCATTTTACAGTTATATCACAAACAACACCCTTTCTGTTGAGCACTGATGAATATCAGAGAAATGCTTAAACATGTTTGTTACAGTGCTGACAGGGAAGAGCTTGTGTTTTGCAGAGATGGTGATATTTTTTTTTTTTTTGTACATAACATAAGCTACAGAAATGAACTCAGCTGAAACCTTTGTCCTACATTTATTTATCTGTTTATTGGATAAAACAGTAGATGTGCAGTATATTTATCCCCCCTCCCCTCCAAAAAATAGGAAAAAAAAAATCACAAGCCAAAACTACCTTGTGGCAACCATGTGTAACCGTCCAAAATGAAGGACCAGCATCTATAAGTTATGTATTAAGGTACTTTTTTTTTTTTAGCTTGATTTTAGTTCAGCTGGTACTCCACCAATCCAATGAAAGTACAATAAAAGCAGAGGTTTCAGACAGCAAGATATTTTTTACGTGTATATTCAATCTTTTGTATTTAACTATTTGAAATGGACATATATATATATATATATATAAATACATGAAAGTAACAATATTGTCACTAAATTCATTCTTCCTCACCTGTTTCTTTCTTATTTTTTTCCCAGTGCAGTACCTTCAGTTCATTCCATTAATAGACACAGATTTGCCTCAAATGGAGTAACAGGCCCTTTATTACTCACACTAAAATAAATACTACATTACTAACACACACAGGACTGAGGACATAAACTTTAGTAGGTTTATGAAGGTCAACAGGTGATATTTATTAGACATTTTGGGAAATGTGCTTATTCCCTGTCTTGCTGAGAGCTACACGAGAAGAGACATGAGAGTAGTATCGTTATTCTCATCTAACTCTAAGCAAGAAAATGAACACGCATATTTTTCAAAATGGGAAACTTTCCATTTAAGAGTTAAATGTATTCACTTCCATTCCAAAATGAATTTTCCCTTTGTTTTTGTTTGTTAGAACATTATAAAGAGCCTATGGGACACTGAAACTCCCACTGTAGTCAGATGAGAGGAAGAAGACAGCTTTTATCTGATATTCAAAAATGTCAAAATGCCTCATTACTTTATAGTAATCTGATTTCAGTGATGTTAATCTATCCTATTTAATTAAATGCTGAAGCTGAGTTATTAATAAAAGTATGCAGCTTTCAGCAAAATATCCTTCAATCCATCTTAGTTTTTAACTCTTCAACCCTCAAATATTTGCTTTTTCTTTTCGAAATTAAATTATTTTTCCTTTTCTTCAGCCTGTTGGCCTCCTCCTAATAATGAATTTTGGTTTGGCAAGAGGTCACACGAAAAGCCGAGACAAAGTTAAAAATTACAGACAAAACATCTGCATTCTTCATTCATATACAGTGACGAGGCAATTTCTCCAGCTGGGGCGTTTCTGTGTCACTATTTCTGTGGTTCATGTTTGTGTAAATATACTGTCTGCTTAACACAGAAATTGAAAAGTTTGATCCTTTAAAAAACAAAGAAAAAAGAAAAAATCCAATCATGGAAGCTGTGTACAGTCTGTGTGTAAACGCAGATTATTGAAGTGTGGGTGGGGGCTGTTTCCTTGTAGGGGTTATAGAAATGTTTGACTTAATTTCTGTGTTTTATATTTTTATAATAAAGATTTAATGAAAAATGGGCCACAAGATATCTATGGTGATTTTTTTCCTTGTGAGTGTTTTTATACTGTTGCAGTGAAAAATAATATCTGCAAGGTACTCACCATCTGCGTGTGGTTGGGATAGAAGGTTTGTTCATTCAGGGGAAACTTCTCAGGACCAAGGGAGTGGTAGAGCTTAATCATCTGAGAAAACTGTAAGCAGACATAAACGAGACAGTCACATATCATTATCTAAGCAGCAGGAGACAGGAGAGGCTAGATAGATGCTTTTGGAAGGTACATTTGTGCTCACAGCACGACTTTCATAACTGGAGGACACACAACGTGATGTATGATGAATGGTCTGGGAATCTAGAGGACACAAATATTTTTTTTCCCCCTCACAGATGCTTATGAGATGTGACCCAGTGAAGCAGCACAGTTAGACCCAACACCTGTTTTCATGAAAGGAAAAAAAATCTAGGTCCTTACACTTAGGTGTAATGTAATGGTCTTTCATAGCTCTAACCTACATTCTCTTACCTGCCACACATATGTCAAGTTAATCGTTTGTAACTTGTTGCATCCAGCTGTGGGTTAACAGAAGTGAAATTACAATTGACAATTGATATATAGCTGCACTGTACTCTGAGCTATTATTGAATTTGTATCTCTGCCTCTCTTCAGATGTATAACACAATAGACCCAGAAATGATAAGTTCAAGTAACTGTCCGCTTAGCCTTCTTAAATTCACATTATTGCCAACGATCCACACATACTCCGTCTTTTTAAATTGATTTCCTATAAGCCATGCAGTCATTCATTTTTGGTTTTCATTTCCATATGCTATGAAAATGAAAAAGAAGTTGCTTTCGAAAGTGTAGTAATGCAGGAGAAAACAAAGACATCTGAAAATGTGTGGTAAAATATGGGGTGAATGACTTATAACATTCAGTGTCAGAGCACATTCTTTCACCAAATTATCAAAGTATGTCTGTTTTTCTCCCGTATGGAACATAAAAGCTCCTTTAAACTTTAAGATGACAAGACCACCATTATGAACCCATGCAGAGTCACATTGACAGCCTTTTCACTGCAGTCCTGTAATGTGTTTTCTCTCAGGACAGAGTGAGTAATAATGTGTGACTGCGGAGGCCGCCTGCTCCGCCGGCTCCAGAGACAGGTGTTACAGCTCCCTTTAATAGCCCAAATAAATCAGTCGAAGGCAGACGCCGAGGGAGGGACTCACGACACCTTTGTGTGGGTTAAAGTAGAGCAAAAAGGGCCATTAAAGATCGCTTACCACCCAAGGTTTGCTGCAGAAGTTGTAGATGGAGAAGAGAGAGTTGATGCTTGCGACGCCACCAAAATGCATGCCAATCACAAGGTTCCTGAAGTCCTCTCCTGGGATCATGCTGTAGGCGTGCTGGCGGATCAGGATAAAGTCAGGCTTGAAGGACCTGGAGCCAGATGGACATGGAAATGAAAACCATCAGTTACTGCATTTTGGCATTTTTCATCTAATCAATCTACACGATTCTGGGAGATCTTTTGTGGTGAAATGAAAGGTAATTTAGGGGTATGATAAAACAGGGCATTGGGGCTAAACATTTACATGGCAATGTTGGTCCACAACTGAAAAATATCTCAGCAGCTATTGGATGAATTAAAATGAATGTCAGCCTCCCCAGATAGCACATTCATCTAGTTCATACTTGGACCACATGTTTGCATTTCTTCTGGCTCAGAATACACCTGGTTTCTTGGCCTGGCTCTAGCCCATATAGAGCATCATTTTCAGAGTAAACATACAATAGATGGACTTGATCTGTCCCATTGTGTTTGACACAATAATAAAAGTTGTTCAGAGTGGTACAGAACTAACTCTTGTCTAATATAAATAATAAAAACAACTTTGCCAAAAGCATTTTTTACCGCTGATATGTTGGATTTTCAAGCCAAGATATAAAAAAGTGTTACTGTTACAACCACCCCAAAAGAAAGTCAAGTTTCCTTTTCAACATCTGTCAGTTATCACGATGTACTGTCACCTGTCCAGGGGATGAGGTCTCTAAATCCTCTACTGAGGTTCATGTTTATTTTATTTCTCAATGTTTACTTTCGCCCACCCGTATGAGAAGGTCATAATAATATACAGGAGAAAGTAATCTACACCAGTGAATGTTGTGAACATCATTTTAAAAGCCAATTTCAGGCAGACAGGTGCATTTGGGCTCATACACATAGTGATAAATATACATAATGACTTGTTTTCTGAGTAACCTTACTATTAAACACCTTTAACCTGACTGAGCTTAAATCAAACGTCTCCACTACACCGGCTTGTCCCAGACTGACAGCTCTGTCAGCACATTAACACACTGTATCTGGGCCTTGTGTTTACAGTCAAGGGGCTCCATTATTCACTGACTGTGTCGGGCTGAAGAGGTGAAGAAATGCTCCTCGAAGCACCTAATCTTTTTGGACCATCTATTCAATTAACACAGGCTAATCCCTCCTTTACAAACTGTTCTGGGAGCAGGGCCAAGTGACCCATCAGGCACCTGGGGGGCCTCCTTTAAACCCGCCCGCGTTTGACATTAATGCAGGAAATTCACTTTGACTGCAGTTATTTTTTACTTATTAATGCTTTCAGATTCAATTCAATTCATTTACAGCACTTTTAATGTACATTATTTCAATTCTCAAAAGAATTGAATTATCTTTTCATATCATATATGTGATAGGAAATAAAACATACAGTACATACTATACTATAAGCTTTCTAAATGTACACAATACAAGTGTATTTTACACACTTATATGTTAGCATTGTAGCTATAGTAACACCAATGGGTTTTATGTTTGACATGGCTTAACCCTATTGTTGTCATCGGGTCCATTTTGACCCAAAATTTAGGTATAGTTTCTTTAAATGCGGCCTGTTGACCATAGTTTCCAGACAACAGGAGAGTTAAGTCTACATTGACCTTATTGAATATGGGTTGCAAGTGAACCTTTAAGGGAGTAGTTCAAATGTTTTGAGAAATACACTTTTTCACACATCACACATGTATCATCACATCACAAGATCACATGAGAATCTATCTAGTCAGACTTCAAGTTATGCACTTGTGGTGGTTCAGACCAATTAGTGTCTCAGGAGCACTCTCACATGATCTTGCATGATCTCACAATTTCACAAATCCAGCTGTCTTGCAAGGTAAGATGGATAGATGGTGACAGACAGATGGTTCATCCAATCACTTGCCAAGTATTTTTTGAAAGACCCTGCCCTTTTCCAAACAGTTTCCAAGAACTACTTCTCAGATGGTTCTGGCCATCTGGCGCGTAAGGTTACTTTTTTAGGGTGTTTTTCACTGAGAACAGCTGGCTGCTGCTGCTGCTGGAAATGATGTGAGTGTGAACCAAGACAGTAAAGTTTAGTACCATAAAACCAAAACAATAAGCTAAAAGACACCCAAAAATTACAGTGCAGAGTCTGCGACATGATCTACTGTTTACTTGCAGAAACAGATGAGGAGACTTGCACATCCCTTATGCACAGTAGAAATATGCATCCATATGCACAGGTACACACGCAGTACAGTAGTTAAAGGGGCTGCAGGATGTAGGCTGAAATTACAGCAGGCTCTTGAGCAGGCTCTGGGTCCTCAAGTGTTGCTTATGTTAGACGGCAGGGCCAGGACTGGCAGGATGACTGAGGAGTGATCTGGTCTCGGCGACAGAGCGACTACAGCTGTTCCTCCCTGCTGCTGCACTCAGCCGCAGTGGCAACAGACCAAAGGCGCTGCTATTTATACTGGATGAAGCTGTTTATTGAGGCTCCAGAACCAAACCAGACTCAACGGTTCATGTGAAACACAAGTTCCTTATAAAAATATGGGCTGATTCACGTAGCGTGCTGTTTCTGACAAACACCCCACTTTAAATGAGAACAGCATTCTGTTGAACAGTGGGCAGTTCAACACTGGACGAGTCAAGACATTGAATTTAATTTAATCTTATTGGGGTAAAACACAATGTGCTGTATCTAGGAAAAGCTCATTCCTGGTGACTGAAGCTTCAGATTCTCACTGTTTGCTAAGGTTAAATTCTGGCATTAGGTACAAACAATTCTTTAGTCAGATCGGCTGTTAGTGGTTTTTGGAGAGTCCTTGTATGTGTTTGCACATGTAAGCTCTATATCCTGGTTTCAGCTACCTGGATAAGCTCCTGTCAAGATGAATGTACTACCTGCAGTATTCTCATAGAACCAGGGAAACAGTGGAATAAATTAGCTTGTGTGCAGGTGCATCACCATCTTGTGTCAGTAAAACATGAAACCACACTTTCCAGCCCTAACCAGCTGTGAGGAAGGCAAGATTGGAAGCAAGTGGGTTTGTATTTTCACGATCAGTTAATGTGCAAATTATTTTCTAAACTAATTGTTCAGTCCCAATAATAAGTGACTAAAAGCTAGGTAGGTATCGACACTATTCCAATAGGTTAAAGCTCACTGAAATCATTCAGGGTTCATGATAACTTGGTCAAATGCTTGTATGAGAGCCAAAATGCAAAATTGGCAACATAGAGTACATGCTCTGTCACATTTTTCATGTGTCTCATAATGCAGCTGTACTTTACTCAAGACAAAGTTGTATGCCTTGTTTTTATATATTAAGATCTGGTCAATATGACAAACTCTGTGCTTGGTGGATGTGTGCATAAAAACAAAAAAGACTACACCTTTGCACTACCTAATTACCACTCAAAGGCCAGATGCAGAAGACATTCAGCTCAGTGGGATAGCTTTCACCGGGCTACGGTTAATGGAGGCAGTGCCCTATAGCAGCAGAGCATTACCGAGGTTTGTCACCCATTAACTTTGTTTTTCTGTCTCTTCACTCTGACTCGTTCTGCAGAAACAAGGCTCCCTGCGGGTCGTGGATTACACTGAAGTGCACATTTATGCTTTACGGTCCGAATCATTTGAGCCCTACAGTCATCACTTCACGGGTGATATGCTAATGCACCCTTTGAATGGGTTATCAGTGGTGCAATAAAGGCTGATAACAGGCACTGATATGGGGATAGCAAGGTTATGGATTACATTAGATAGCATTAGGACAGTATGGATATATGTGGAATCATGAGACCATTCATAACACTTGGATAGTAAATTAAGGAAAATAGGAACAAACATGCTGGAAAAAAATATACCTGTGAGAATGAGAACATTATTTAAACCAGACTTCTCAAGAACAGTTTGTCTTAAATGTCTCAATATGGCCTTACCAGTGGATAAGTAATTTAAAAAGATACAACATGAAATTGGAGTTGCATTTCTCTCTTGGTGGCAGCTAATCACGTTCCCACACTTCCAACTCCCACATCAAGTTATAATGTACCAAACCAGTCTGTTCAATGAACACACAGAGACCAACTCCATCACACTATAACGTAATCACACTGTAGTGCATTACAAAATAATGTGCTATTGCCCAACACTGCAGATAACCCTGGTATAACCCGCCTGCACAGGATTAAACGTCAAACTATAGTGAAAGGCAAGAGTATCATACAATATAATGTACAACAGGGCCAACAGGATGTTTTCATCAGAATTCCTAAAGCAGGAAACTATTCAAAACCAAGACAATATGCTGCCATTTTGTTCTCCATATCCATTTATCATACAGAATCTCTGACCTTCTAACAGGCTCCTCAGGGAAGAGTGAACTGTGGGGAACATTTGTCCTCATAACGGCCTTGTGCCTGGCTCAAAGGCAGGCAAAGGGCTTTGTGTTCCTCCCATTAGTCTGTCTCTCATTGATAAGGATAATCAGGGTAGAACTCAGTGGGAATGCCACAAATGTCAAACAGTACATACCGAGGATCTGCGCAGCACTTGTACACAATGGTGCATTGTGCCAAACTGGCTCTCCATCATCGGAGGAAAAATCCACCTTAGAGAGAAATATCTTTCCTGTGAGGAGGACAGACATTTATAGCAGGGACTCCAAATAGAGCCAAAACAATGCTGTGTCAGCTAGCAGAACAGAACTCCTTTCTGTGTTTTGGGAACAACACATTTAATTTATTTCTAAATGTTACAGAGTCAAGTATGAAGCTGAGGCTAGGGGGTGATTAAGCTAGCTGAGAAAAAATGACTGAAAGCAGGGGAAAGAACAAGCTTGGCTCTATTCGAAGCTAAAAGAGCTCATTAATTGCCTAGCAACACATACATGTCTGTCATCAATATTTTAAAATGAAATAAAACAAAAAACCTTAAATAAACGTTTCGCTACCTACCCAGTACTAAATGGCAGATGGACAAAGTTAGCAACTAGCCGGTGAACAGAGTAGCAGCTAAGAAGCTAAAGATCCGGATATTTCCATCGACAGTTAGTGGAGACTTAAAATGTAAAACAGCTGTTGTTTGCTAGCAGGTTTGACACATTCATTTACAAGGTGCTGTCCCCATGTAACAAATTTCATTCCGAGCTTAACACAAAATATGTTTTTTGTTAAATCCTTACACAAATAATTATTTAAGAACATCAGTTTAGGTGCTGTAACTACACCATGGCAAACAAAAGCCTAGCAATACTTCTAGTCTTGTTTTCTCAGTGAGGTTGTCTGGCCGCACAATTAATGAAACAACAGACAGGGAAATATAGTTATTTAATCTAACTCTTGCTAAAACTATACACTGGTTTTCTATTTGTCTATGAATTGAACATTTATTTTACTTACTTTGCTTTATCCCTGCTTCCAGTCTTTATGGTAGGCTTGGCTAATCTCCACCTAGCTCTAGCTCTGTACTTAATGCACAGACATATCATATCATATCTCACCTGACTCTTGGAAAGGAAGTGAATAAGCATATTTCCAAATTCAAAATATTCCCTTTTGAGTGTTATAGTGATAGAGTTCTCCGGGAGGTGCTTTAGCAACTTGAAGTTTAATGCCAAAAAGAGAAGAAAAAAATCCCACAACGTGACATCTGTAAACTAAGGAAATACTTTTTTCTGAATGGCGTTCTCACTCCATCCTCTGTTGCAACCCCACTTTGTCCTCACGCATATCAAAACGGCTGTATTTTTTATATTAAAATCTTGTCTTGTGCAACTGTGGGAATATAATAACTGTTGTAAATCCACGGCAATTAAATGAAACATTAACATATGAGACAGAATCCCTGGTCAAGCTTTTTGGCAGTGCAGCAGCTCTTGCATTTATGCAACAAAATGTTTAGTTACATCAAACATTAAACACTGAAATTATCTTTGGGATTTACTTTAATGCTTGCATTGGCAGTCTGCTAATGGCAAGTTAGTAAACTGTATTTTGTTGAAACCAATCCAAAATCCCATTTATCCAATTTGTCCAATTTTGAGAATTGGTGGATTGAGATTCACTTGGCTGACACTAGAGGAAGAAGTCATTTTTTTGGTCCAAAGTTTGATTGAAGGTGATAAAGTGAGTTTTTATAAAGCCTTGCATCTACCAATACGTTGAGTTCGAGAACTGTGACTCTTTGACTTTATGTAGGCAAGTGAGCATATTTAAACAAAACATAAAGTTCTCTACGTTTTCATCTGTACTGTACATAAAACTACCATTTCCAAAGAACCTTGAAGAACCCTCTGTTCCCTCTGTGTACAGTGATTGACTGAAACATAGCATCATGTTGTGGTCCCCTGGCCGGGATCTTGAACTAGTTGTAGTTGCGGCTGTGGCTCCAGGCCCGGTGGCACCAGAGTGATCTGGCAGGGGCTCAGATCCTGGGCGGTGGCCCGGTCAGGGCTGCCAGAGCTCAGGATGGCCTCCAGCCGCGATCGCACTCCAGGGCTCATCTCCACACCACACTGAGCACAGTGAAGGTCATGCAGAAAACAAAGAACGTGCGCCAACAACTAAAACAACAAAGAGTTGTAGATGAATTTGAATAACACCTCTAAAATACAAACAGAAGATGGTGTAACTTAAGCATATGTGCTGGCAAAGCAAATTAGAGAATGTTTAGTTGTTTAACAGTGATTGTGTTGAGGATTTGGGGAAGAGTCCCATGGGAGGGGGATGTAATGAGGAAAGGAGCTGCATGAGCGATAGAGCACCAAATGACCTCTGGCAGAGGGGGAAATGAGTGTTGTTATGAGTTTGAGTGAATTAGTGGGGCCATTTGTATTCATGGCTGTATTACAAAAGCAGGGATGGTGGAGTGGGCATGGCCGCTGTATGCTTTCATTACTGTCTCCTAAAGGAAACCACCCTCAGGCGTCCTAAAGCCATGTCTGAACTCAGCATGTCTGTGAGAAGGATTTATTTGCTCGGTAACAAGATGAACTTGTCTGAGGTATTAGGTGTTGAGGCTGCTCCAGGCAGACAGTTCCCTCACTGATTAAAATGGGTTTTCAAGGGGTCAAAGCTTGCTTCATGTATGTGTGTGTGTGTGTGTGTGTGTGTGTGTGTGTGTGTGTGTGTGTGTGTGTGTGTGTGTGTGTGTGTGTATCTGAATCGTCTCTGTGTGGTCTAAGCGGTAAATCGTCACCTGAGGTAACTAAAGGAGGGGAGCCTTGTTATGCGGGCTGTAAGGATTGGAAAGAAAAGAGGGGTGGCCCTGTCTGCCTGAGCCCGGTGGCTTTCAGGACAGAAAATTAAATAGAAAGAGGAAAAAAAAAAAAGAAATCAGACAAGGATCTGCTAATGTAATCCGGCTGCCTCCCTACATCTGTGGGGCTGAGAACGTCGAAGTGTGTGACAGCAGGGCAGTTCAGGCATGGTAAGGAACCCCACAAACGGCATGAACGCCCATCGGTGTATCAATTAATCCAGTTTAAAGAACTTTCTGAAATCCAGTCTTGATTCTAGTGAACTGGATATTTGATTTACACTGACAGGAAATTACTGAACTCCATTTTCTGTTGAGACCTAAAATTGTAGGACATACGGTTGTGGTGGCTTTTAAGGAAAATAAGTGTAAGTGACTTCCAACATCTATACACTGACCTATATCTTTCAGGCCAAAACACCTTGATGTGAGAGAGCTCAGTTAAAGGGCTACGTTGTTTTTAGCCCATGCCAGTGGCGTGGGGATTTTAATTTGGTTGGTTGATCCATCATTTAGGCCAAACTGAAAAATCTCAGCAACTATTGGATGCACTGTGATGGAATTTTGTTCAGACATTTATGATGCCCAGGAGACGAATCTTAATGACTCTGGTGAACCCGTGACTGGTTAAAGTCTCTACTAGATGAGTTGGCCACACCAAACCAAGAACAAGATGAGCATGGTGAACATTAAACTTGGTAAACATCAGCATGTTAAACTTGTCATTGTGAGCATGTGAGCATGTTGATGTTGGCATTTAGCTCAAAGCACTGTTGTGCCTAAATTCAGTCTAAAGCTAGTACATTAACCCTATCATTAACAGTTGGCTGTGTATATGTCAATGTCGATCTGCATGTATCAATAGTCCTGCTCATTGTGGGAAAAATGAGCGAGCATACTTGGTTACAGCATGTCTCTGAGTGTTGTTATGACTATTCAAACAACATTTGCACAAGTTTGGATGTTTCTCACCCTCCCAAAGGCCTTTACAAACTGAGACTGTGGCAAATAAACAACAGGAAAATGACAGCAGCCGGCCAAACTCGATTCCACAGGAATAAATCAACAGTATTTTTATTTGTATTTGATTATACATGAATCAATATGTTGATTTATTAACTCTATTTTCCTGCCCATTGTAGTGAATAAGCCTGTCTGTCTGCTGGCAGTGAAACGGCCGAGCTCACAGACAGACGGGGCCTCGATCTATCAGTGTAGATACAGTAAATAAAATAAATGAAATAAAACACATACAGCTGGATATTTGTGTCTCATGTCTACATACCATGTGGGCCTTCACAATAAACAGCTGCCTGTGCAGATTACGCTTGGTGATTGGTTGATGCTTTCATTCACTGTGCGAAAACTCCGAAAAATCAACCTCAGTCCCAAAAAAACCTCAAAAACATTGCTGTGTAATATTCACAGAGCTCAATACTACTATTGCAAATTGTTGCTTATTGTTGGTTAGTAACGATGTCTTGACCATTAACCTCTATGAAGTCAAAAAGGTGAGTGACATGGTTTTAAAAAAAAACTAAAAGTTGTTTAGCAAAAATTTGTTGTCATTTAATGTTACAATAGTGCTGTTTTAAACCCAAATAATTGCTGCCAGTTACACAAATATTTAAAATATTTTGACTGATTAGTTGGGTTACTGTTTGGTAATAAACTTATATAACTATATAAGTTATATAACTCATATTTGACATTTACGATTAGATTTTTTTTTTGGCAAACCAAAAGTCTTCATGCATATAATCCATCATAAATCTTAAACTAATTTTCAGATTGTTATTGTTATTCTAAAAAAGGGACCAATATGTCCACATTTAAAGCTAAAAAGAGAACTTGACAGACAACTTAATGGAAGTTAATAGAGGAGTGGTTGGGTTAATAGCATACATGATGATTAACAGAGTATTTTATACAGCTAGTGTTAATGAGGCCCTCTAAGAGCAATAAAAGAGTTTTATTGAATGTTGATGTTTGGTGTACTGTGGTAGAAAGCACTTCAAATAGTTCAAAAACCTCATATTTACTTTTACATTCACATTTTCAGGCATCTAGCTTAGATTGCTCCCCAAAACTACTTCCAGTGAGTGCAACAGCTTAATAAAATCCTCAATCATCAAGAGTTAACACATCCACTGCCCGACGTTAATCGCCACTAATTAATCAACAGGTTTTATTAACCACAGGAGGAGGGCTGTGCAGAAGCAGAGGGACAGTGGAGGAGGGAGACGCTCTGTGGCTTATCATACTTGGCTGCTGTAATCTGTCTTTCAGCCAGACCAGTGTTCCCACTTTGAGCTGAGCAGCTCACTGGAGGTTTTGGCAGCAGAGAGCGGAGAAGCCAAAGGGCTGACTACAGCAGTGCAGTTGAAAAAAACATGTCATAACTACTGTACCTTGTGGCATGTCGCTGTGCTGTACTGCAGGCTGAGCGTGCCACGTTGCACAGGGTGGTAGAAAAATGATATGCAAACTCAACTATTTATCTGATGCCCTGTAATGCTAATTCACAGTAAATGTGATTTTTTGTTAGTCAGGAACCTGTGGTCATGGATTTGTTTACTATTCATTCCTGAAGGTCAATGTGATAGTGTTTATGACAAAAAAACCTTATAAATTCTCAAACTGTCATGACTATATTGAGGGCTGGTCTGTATCAATCTGTTGACCTTTTTGGCTGGGACAGAAATAACTATATTTGTACAGAAATGAATGGTCCTCAGAGGATGAATCCTAATGATGATCCCCTGAGGTGATCAGGTGAATTTCGTGGGCGGTTGTGGCTCAGGAGGTAAAGCGGGTTGTCCACTAATCGGAAGATTGGTGGTTCAATTCCTGGCTCCTCCAATTTGCATGTCAATGTGTCCTTGGGCAAGATACTGAACCCTAAATTGCCTCTGATGGCTGCTCCAACAGTGTGTTAATGGGTGAATGTGAGTGCTTTGAATAGTCAAAGAACTAAAAAAGTGCTATATAAGTAAAGTCCATTTACCATTTTTTTCTCCAGGACCTCTAGCAGTTCAACGTTTTCACTTATCCTCCGAATAACTGGATTGGCACAACAATTTGTACAGACTCTAATAGTACCCTGACTTTTCCCCTGAGGTAGACAGCTGTGTTTTTAGTGAAATATCTCAACGACTAATGGATGGATTACAATTTAATTTGGTTCATGTTCTCTGTCCCCTCAGGATGAATTATAATCACTTTTATGATCCCTAAACTTTTCATCTGCACCATCAAAATTTTAATTTGTCCAGTACTGTGGTTTATGAGCAAAACCTGCAAAACTAAAGACATTCCAATCAGCCTCAGCTGTACTCTGTGTTTGTAATTATTAACAATGTTGGCATGCTAACAGGCCAAACGAATAATATGAATATGGTTAACATCATACCTCCTAAACTTTAATATGATGGCCAGATATTTAGCCGATTGCTTCCAGAGCTCGTTTGGATTACTAAATCTTTACATCTACACCTGCCTATCACACACAATATCTGCTTACAGAGCAGATACTAGATGCACTGTAATTAGAGCGCATCTGAGACAACAGTCTGTAGAACAGTCTGCTAAAGATAACTAAGAGCTGGGTGGCCTGGTGGTTAAGGTGCATACCATGTAAGTGCAACGTCCCCTCCTCTCCTACCTTGTTTCCTGTCTCCCTACACTGACTGTAAAATAAAGGTGAAAAATGCCAGATAAAAAAAGAAGATGAATGAAAACCGGATTCATACAATACTGTATTGTATGCTGTTTTCCCAGTTTAGCTTCTTTCTTAAGATCCCTTCCAGACATAATGTAGGAAAAATGTTGAAATGTAAAAATACTCTGCTTGGAATGATAATATGTGTCTGATATGGTTTTTCCACAAAAAAGTACAATTACAACTTTAAAATCCTTCAAATGACATCTACTCCGTCTCCCTCATTAAAAACTCAGGAATCTAGAAATATGCAAATAAGTAAGTTGAATATTAGACCAGGATAGGCTACCAAACTAGTTGTGATGTCACAAAATCCTGCTCATAGGCCCACCTCTACAAATCTGATTTACAATGAGCTCACAGAAACTTTCCACTTTCATCAGATGAACGTGAAAACAGCTTTCTAGTCAAACTCTGCACATTCATCATTCTGCACAGTGGAGCTCAAACATCCAATTATAGGAACAAGAAGAAAAACATATATTTGAGTGGAGGGGGACTTTAAATTATTATGTGAAATTCACTGTCTCCATTTCATTGGATATCTTTAATCATATCATAGAGGAATTGTTGTTTTAATATATCGGAAACATGACTAAAGAGAGAGAAACCTCACTGCATAAACAACTCTGAAACCACAGAACTGTGAGAAAGTGTGCTGCGGCACTGAGCCGGCAGAGGAAACGTGTTAAGTGAGCATGCATGTGGACAGAGGTTAGAGGTCACAGTGCAGCCAGCACAACAGCCAGAAGCCACGTGGAAAAGCAGGAACCTGCTTTAAATATACAGTGTAAACGTGCCTCTAGGCATGTGTGCAACCCTCCCAACAACACACACTCTCACACACACGCATATGCACACGGAAAAATGCCATCAGACAGACCGCATTTCATTTGTGCTTGGGAAATTGGTGTTTCGTCTGTTCTCTGTCTATCAGTCAACATGTTACAACAGTCTGGCGGAGTTAGAAACACTTTGCTATCAAAGAAAAAATTGGTTTTCATTGGCCATAATCTATGACAAAGACATATTCAAGGTCTGAAGCTGATTTTTGATTTTTTTTTATATCCAGCAAATTGTTCAGTTTCTTACTCAGTAGAAAATAGCACGTTTTAGGGGTTTAAACTTGGGTCCATCCATTTAAAAGACAGTGTTCTAACCGCTATCAACCAATCAGAGTGCTTGCTAGACCTTTGCACTGTTTGTAGTCAAGCACCGAGTCATACACCACAATCTAAACCACAACAATTTGGCGATGAATGTCAGTTTTTGTGAGCAAGGCAGCAGTCACACCATCTGCAACCAATTTGGCCTTTCTATCATTACAGCAAATATCACCAAAAATATTCAACCCGCACAATAACCTCAGTGTCAATTTTGACAACATGTTGCATTGTAACATCAGCTGTATTACTAACCCTAGTCTGTGATTATCCTCGCCTTATTTCACACTGCACTGCATGGCAATGGTCAGGCCATTTCCATTGCAAATACTACTTTCAACACCGATAAGAAATGTTTTTTGTACAAAACTGTGTGGAGCTGAAGCCAAAACACAGATTAGCTGCTATTTCTCCAAGAAGGCTGTGAAACAGAGTGAGGACTGGTGGGCTGATGCTGGATGGCATGCACTCGGTTGGCTGATCTAATCGACCAGTCGGTATGCAGAAACTCAGCAGCTTGGAGAGTAAGAAGCGAGGGATTATTCAGACTTTGCAGATAAAGTGTATGAGACCACTTTTAAAGAAAAAGGCAGTTGATGCCATGGCAAATAGAGAATTTGCTGGAGTGATTTTTTAGAATATTTTAAATCCTGCTCTGGCGCAACTGTCAACTGTCAAACATAACAACCAGGTTTTTTTTTTTTAAAGACAAACCTGAACAGAACAATGTGTTGCAGGTGTTAGTGAATGAATAAAAAGAAGTATTCCCATTTTTTTAGCCAGAGCTCACTTATCAAAACAGTACTAGTTACAGCAAAAACACTGATCTCTATACTTGTGTTTTTCTATTATTCTTCAACTATACGTAAGCTAGATAAATGAACATTAATGGCATTCATGGAATCATTTGTTTTACCAAATGACAACTAGTTCAGTTATTAAGTATTAAATTAAATTAGCAGGGGATTAAAGGTACCCTGTGGACTTCTCATTTAAACAAACAACTTAATCACTGAAATTCATTGTGTGTTTCCTCAGGTCTAACAAACATGTTACATGCCAGTTTAAAAAATAAGTATAATACAATCTTTACATCAATATTTGCTAGCTAACATTCTTCTTCATTTGTTGCCTCACTTGTATTGTTCCACAGCGTGGAGCGTGCTCCACTCTGTGGTCAAAAACTAGGCACTAGGTACCTTTAATAACACTGTAGTGCCTATTGCTAGTTTGAGAAATATGTTAAAAATAGTTCAATTGTTTGTTTAATAGCATTGATTAAATTTGTAGATTGTTCTCACTCTTATTCAGTTACTCTGAACTTGTGAAAATATTAAGAGATAAATTTAGAGGAATATATAGATGATACATCAAACAGTTTATAAATGGAATGATATAAATGATCATTTGTTTTGCCAAATGACAAATAGTTTAATTATGAATTATGAATGATTAAATTAAATTAACAGGGGATTAAAGGAACCCTGTGGATTTTTCATTTAAACAATCTTATATGCTAAAACATACTGTTTTTTTTTTTCCTCAGGTCTAAAAAACATGTTGCATTCATGTATTTCCTTCCTCACGAAAAAAAAAAAAAACAGTTGCAGGACTGATTTATTTGCCATGCTACTCTCTCATATTGATTCAATAGTGGTCAAAAACTCCAAGGTACCTATTAATAATACTGATGCAAAGTGTGGTTATTGCTAGTTTAAGAAACACATTTAAAGACAGTTCAAAAACATATCCCTGACAAATTAATTAATTAATTACAATTTACACATTTATGTTGATTAAATCTGCAAATTTTTCTCACTACTCTTATTCTATAATTTTCTCAGAAATTGTGAAAATATAGAGAAATATAGAGCAATATTTACATGATATATAATACAGTTTAGCAACAATAGAAGAGAAGAAGAATTTATTATATTGCTGGACAAATTCCATACATACAATACAATCAAATAAAAAAGCACTAATGACATTCATAGTGTAGGTTGAAGAGGAGCATGAAGTTATCTTTGCCATCCAGATCAGCTGATCATCACTGATCTCTTTGAGCCCCCAACTGAACATAACAGAGCAGTCTATTTAAACACCCAACTTCACGTGTCTGCTGCTGCTAGACGAGCTGCTTACTGGCCGCCACTGTCACGGCAAGATCATTTTTATTTTTCACATGCACTCAAAACGACCCCTACGTTCGGCACCTGGCCAAAAGTGTCAGAGACATGACTGGTGTGTTCAGTTTGATTAAGAGAAATGACTTTTCTCTGCGATTGTTTGCATGAAGGTGATGCATAAAGTGCAAGCAGGTGTCAGCACTGTCAGTCAACAATTTCTACAGAGTGATTAGAGGTGCATGTGCAGGGACTGAAAAGCTTTGGAAAAAGGGGAATTATGGGAATTATCAGTACTGCCAGAGTTGTGCTTTGCTGAAACGCCTGATTGTATAACATTCATTTTGCAACACTGAGTGGTGACATTAGGCTCAAACTGTGCTTAGAAAGACTGAATGAAGTGATTAAATATTTTCATATTTTTTTCAACACTGTCACACATATTTCCCACCTGGATTGAACACGGATAAGCGGTCTTATTTTTACTTTCCCCATTGGCTTGATTTCTTTGAGAAGCATTATAGAGCTCAGCGCCACCGAGAGAAAATAACTGAAGTCTTTGTGCGAGCTCACTGATGCAGATTATAGGTTGTGTGGGCAAATGGATATAAAGACTTGAGCTCTTTGTTGACCTTGAGCGTCTTACCTGACTACTTTGGTGCCACCTTTGTTGACCTGCATGTCCACCATACATCCCGAGTTGACGTAGGAGGCCAGGTTGATCTCTGAGAACTCAGCCTAGGGGAACAAAAGGAGGAAACACACCCTGAGATTAGATGTTACATCCTGCAACAACCCATCAGGTCAAATGTGTATACAGCAATGGAACTCTGTGAGTCATTGCAGGGTCATGAGATGTTCTGAAGAGCACTTCAGTCCTCATATGCATAAAAGATCTTATTGTTTCTTTTGGCTTACTGACAGAAATGTATTTATTTTAAAAAGTAAAAATGTCCTGTTGTGGAAGTAAATTAACCGCAATGACTCATGAAAGTTAAGTGATGAAGCACTTTAACTAAACATCTTTGCTTTTAGAGGAGAATAAACATTTTTATAAAAAAAATATCTAAGATCATCAAGAATGGGAAAAAGATTCTTTCAGGTTGAATTCATTTCACATTTCTGCATAAACTGAGAGAAAAAGACAAGAGTCAGAGCGACAGAAAGACTTGGTGAGAGGAGGCAAATTAAGTTATCCCCAGTCTGTGGCCTCCCGGACAGTGAGGGCCTTGTGAAAGGCTGTAGCCTGGCTACCTTATGACTCAGTCAAACTCCCAGAGACACTCGAAAGGAGGGGCGACAGTCGACTGCTGGGAATGGACTTTCTGGATGGACGAGGACCAGAGAGGGACAATTCAATTTTCCCTTCTAATGATTGTCACTGCAGTCTAGAAATCTATTCATGTTAATGCCGCTGTTAAACTGTAGGAATTTAGCCTTCCTGAAATGAACTTTTCTTCTGTTGCATTAATGATAGAGCTATCACAGAAGGCTTCTCATTCATTAGTGAAAATGCAATGCAAGAAAAAAAAGTGTGTCATCTGGTAATGCCAAGAGACAGACGTTTGTCAGTGAAGTCAGTTATATCAGTAACCTAATATGTTAGGTTCCAAAAAAAAAAAGCAGTTCAGTTAATATTCAATTCTATCGTCTTCTGTGTGCTCATCAGCTCTGTGTGCAGATCTAATTATTCCCCCGAGAGCCAAGACACAGGGCAAAAATAGCAGAAGAGATAGTCTTCCTAAAGATTATGCCAAAGAGCACATAGTTATAATTGAGGCAACCCAAATCATCTGGATTATGACATCTGGACAGTAACATGACACTGTTTGGAGAGATTTTAATGAGTGTTGCTTCAAACTGTGAACTGTAAAGGAAGTGTCTATTTTAATAAATACATGGATTCTTCTGTGGTATGGCAGGCTAATATATTAAAGTTTGCTGGGAGATGCATTACAACAAAGGGCTTATGAATGATTGTCTTAAGAGGATTTGTCTTAAGAAGCCACAATGCTTACATTTATGTTCGAGATGGACGAAATGATTATGTCTAATGTTATGTTGCTCATAGTGACAAAGCCACAGAGAATAATCTCCAATTCTGCAGCTCTATGGAGCATTTTAGTGTCTTACAGCTCATAGTTTGGGTTTCCTGGACCGCAACATGACTGTTTTGGTTCACTTTCATTCGTCTAATCAACATTGTTTCCAGCTGCAGCAAGCAGCAGGTGTCAGCAGAAAAGTTCTGATAAACCGCTACCTCTTCAGATCCAAATGGCAGACAGACAGAGTTAGAGAGCTGGTGAACACAGTGGAGCATTTAGCAGATAAAGAGCCACATATTTTTCTTCAGGGTAAGTACAGAGCAAAACAGCTACAAGAAGAGTGAATATTAGACTTATTCTTGCCAGGCTTTAGCCTTATATCAACCTAAAAAGTGTTAACATGTCCATGTTGTGTTTGCAGTTTATTTCTGAGGTCTGAAAAGAGGCCAAAAAAATCAGGTTTAGGTAAGCTACATTTAACATTTTTCTGTAAATTATAGTTTTTCCTCTGCCTTCTGTCAGAAACCTTGCTTCAGCTCTCAGAAGGGAAGAGAAGGTATTGCTGAGGGCTGGACGGCTCATAGAGAATGGTGTCAACACACTGTGGGACCACACATATCTCATGTTCCCTGACAGCATGCGCCTCAAGGCAGCATCATCTTAAACTCCTGCCTGCTCCAGGTACAGAAAGCCCTGGAGGGATTCACAGCAGCCAGACACGCTGTCATTTGTCAGTCCTCACATCACTTTTAAGCATGAGGAGTGACATTAATGTAGTGGACTTAATGGACCCTAAACAAGCAGCCTGCTGACTCTCGGCGGAAAAAAGCTAAAATTCGATTTGACATGACTTGGTTGACTACCAAACATAACACTATGAAAAAGAACATGGCTGCATTTCATTTGTCTGTGAGTACCTTAAACGTGAGTCAGAGATGGGTCAGATTCAGTATTTCACTCCCTCTTAACACTGAAATATGCAGCAATAAAATATTACTCATGAAATGAAAAAGTCATCCATAAAAGTGCCAAACCAAGGCCATTAGTAGAATGAGGACAAAAAAGAACTAAGAAATAAGTTTGACCGTCCACTTTGACTACATCTGTTACATCTTTAAGGTTTAAGTTGCATTTTAGGGAACAGGATGATTAATGCCATCTCAACACTTCCCAAGGACACACAAGGAGCAAAGTCTGTCTCACAAGGATGTACTACACTGGAGTGAAGCTCTGCACATATGCACAGCACATGGCTAATGGTACATGGCAGTAGGCTAATCAAAGAAATAGGTTTCTGACTGGAGGGTAGATGGATTAAATCCTGGAATGCCAAGGTAAATAAATAAGTAAAGGCCTGATCACACACAAAGCTATGACTTTGTTACTAACCTTTCCTCTCAGTTCAACCAAGCATTTTAGCATCTTTTGGCTTTGTTTTGGGTTCGAGGTCCGCAGCATGACTGTTTTTGTTCTGTTTCATTGCTCTGATCAACCAGACAGATTTGTTTTCAGTCAAAAAGCTCTGATAAAGCTACTCAACTCTACCTGCCTAGCACAATCCATTAGACACATACAGCACAGCTATAAGGAGAGTGAATCCTGGACTGGAAGATTGACTGACAGCTGATGATTGGCTGATATTGTGTTGGCCTGATGATGACCCAAACATAAGCTGCTCTGCTTTGTAGGCTTCAACAGACAGATGAGCGCAACACGCCTCATATAGATCACTCATCAAAAACGCCAACATGGATGGAGATGGAGATGGAAGCAAATCCTCTACTTGACCCTCTTCTCAACCCATCTCCTGCCAATTTGCATAGCAAGTAAAGTCAATTGCTATCTACCCATTCTCATACAGCGATCATAATTTGAGACGCTAAGCCTGCTTTACCAGGCTTTACATGGGCTTTCATCTACATAAAAAGGAAATATTATCAGCAATATTCTCTCAGAGATAAATTCCTCTTTCATCCAGTGCTGTGGCCCATGTAAACTCTGTATGGGGGAGTGAGTCGGTTTTGAAAAGAATGTGCCAAACTGGGTTTTATTGCCAAGAGAAAAAAAAAACCACCCACCTCTTTTATTTATTGTGTTGCACTCTCAGAGGAAGAGCAGGGGGCGAGTAAATGCCGTAATCTTATTTAGGGGACAACGAGGCGCCACTCACACTCAATGTGCCTCAAGGACATGCACTTGGCTCATTTCCTTTTTCTCAGCTCTTCTTTACTGATACCCACCTCTGAAAGAAACATCTGTGCGCTCAGCAGCACAGGCCTTGCCAAAAGAGACTCTTAAATACACAACACACCCAAATGCACGTACACAGGCACATGAACACACACATCCTCTATCCTTGCATCTGCTAAGCAAATCTCATCCCAAACAAGTAGGGGGGTTGCGTTGACTTTTGCCACGAACAGAGAGTGGGCAAACTTTTGGCAAGAGCCAAGCATTCCATGTCGTCTGTGATTGGCTAGTTGTGTGTAAGAGGAGCGCTAACGGCCACTGTCATTGGGCAGTAATGGATGAAGTGGCTGGTGCAGGGCACAAGTCCAGAAGCCAGGACAGGAGGCTTTTCACAGTGCCATGGTTACCATCACGGTAACACATTCAGACACTTGTCTTGGAGCAGCTCTTGCCCTGGGAAAGGAAAACAGGAAGTGATACATGGGACAACTGTCTGCAGAGCTGATTCTTCTCATCTGTTGACCTGCATTCAGGGTAAATTAAGAATGCATTTCAGCCAATCTATTAGGAGGAACAGAGTAGCAGGAGAGAGTAGGCTTGTGATTAGGTTTAACCATGTCTCAAGCTGAATTTAACAACTCAAACGTAATAAATTCCATCTTACTGAGCTTGTATATCTATTATTGAAGTTTCTGCCAGCCATAGCTGCTTTTACTGCTACTAGAAATATAAAATACATTCTTTTCTCTGCACTAGATGGAAACAGCTATTATGGCCTTAATGTGAGCTGAATCACTGTGGTGTCACAAGGTGATTCACATGAAAATGGCACTTTAATCAACAGCATCTTCTACTTCAATCACCAATATCTCATACCTGACAAAACTGGACTGTGGTGCAAGGCACTGTTCCAGTATGACCACAGACATTTACAGGCAAGCCTCATTTATCCCTGCAGTTCTGTGTGAACTCTGCCATGACTGCCAATGCCAATGAAAGCCATGTGAATCTGCGGACAGTACAGTCAACACCACTTGACGGTAGCTCATCTGGAATCTTTGCGAGTATTTTTAGATTTGTACAAACCCGTGTCACTGAGGTTCAGGTGGTTAAGGTGCCTTTTGTCATGAGTCAACTTGTAAACAGGATCTTTTGTCCTCTGGCAAAAACAACTTGGAATGACCATTTGAGCTACACTTGCACTATAATTTGCAACTTATTCTGGCTAGCTTAAAAAGGTATCTAAAATAAATTGTTTGTATAAAACTTCATGCATAAAAATGCCTTAAAATGATATGTATTTGCATGTGAAATAATATATGGGAGTTGCAGTTTAAGTTAAAACACTTAAAGGAGTTTAAGCATTAGTGTAAGCTGAGGCACTTTGAACTGTCAGTTGAAGTGTAAGTACTGATAGGAGATATGGTGTCAGTTGAAGTGTTACAGCAGACAGAAGCTGAAAGAAATTGAAGTGGAATTTCTGAAAGCACTTGAAATGAAAAATGTAAGCCCTGAAAGTCGCTGAACAAAGTTTTCAAGCAAAAACTGAAAGGAGCTGAACTGTCAGCTGGAGTTTAAGATAACTGTCAAAATGTTACAGATGAAATGTTAGTTAAAACTGTAAACTACCAAAGCAGTTGTGATTTCAGTTGAAACACTAGTGAAAGCTGAAGTGTGCTTGTCAGTCAGTATGTAAGCAACATAAATAGTAAGAATCAGCTGATGTCTAGATACTGAAAGAAGTTGAAATGTGAGTTGATGAGTAAAAGATGAGAGCAGCTAAAATGCCAGTCAATATTTAGGAAAATAAGAAATGAATGCAGTTGAAATATCAGTTTAACTGATGAAGATAATTCAATAATACATATCAAAAATCCTGTATGGAAATGTTATAACGTGTAAATTGCATATATAATAGTATAGTATAGTATAGGAATTTAGCCTCCATGACGAAAATCCTCTTAAATTTTTATTTAATTTCCATCTGGAGTGGACAATGTTCTGATATGTCCATTACTCCTATACTCCATAATTTAACCACATGCACTTACTTGTAGAACAATGAAAGTAATTGATTGGGGAGTAGAGAGTGTGGAAATGAAAAAAGGGTAAAATCTATTATTAAGTAGTGAAATCCCCTCTATACATCAATTAGTCTTGCAGTATTGTTCATGTTTCTGCTAAGTGAAGTGCTTTAAGAACTGGACCCCCAACAAGAGTCCCAATTGAGGTTTAATCTGACATTTAAGTCACCTCCACAAATCATAAGGCCCTGGAGTTTAGTTAAAATTAGGTTGAAAATTTACTTTAAAAAATGTACAGTCTGTTCCAGGAGGTGTATATATATTCAGAAAGGTGACTTCAGTTTCCTCCAATATGTCCATGATGTATCCTCCCTCCCTGCCTTTGGTTTCAAACACCACTTAAATATTAAAGCACCTCCGCTATTATAATTGACACCCCCTTCTAGGTTGGGATTTATACAAGGCTGAGAAGACATGGTTAAAACCCCTTCTTTTTAAAACCCCTCAAGTTTAACATTGGCTGGTTCTGGGGGGGTAATTGAATGGTACTACCATAATTAAGCCTGGGGTTGTTGTATTTTTTGATGCCAACTTCTGTTGATAACAAATATAAGGTAACCTTACCCCTTTTGCTACACAAACATGAAAAGAAACCCCAATGGTAGTAGAGGGCGTTGGTGAGCATAGAAAAACATGTGCTTCTGCTATTGCGGTTCAAAGTCATTTAGGTCCTCCTAAAAAATGTCCAGCATCTCTGTATCCTGGGTATGGTATCTTTGTCTCTTTCCCCCAGTCAGATGTGCACCAGGCCAGTCTCTTGATCTGTTCAGCCCAGGACTTTCGGGGCTTGAACACCTTTACTGGTAAGCCCTTTGCTGTATTATCTTTGGTTACGTCTTCCACCAAGCTATAGATTCAGGATTCATCTTGGAAAAAGTTTTTGTAACTTGGAATGGTGAATACATTTTTTTCCCTCAGCACCCCTTTTTTGCCTTAGCTATTCTATGCATTTATTGAGTAACTCTGGAACATAGACATGGTCTAAGTTCACTCTTCTCTCCAGGCAAACAAAACCTTGTTTCTGCCAGGCCATCTTCACTATGTCGTCTTTGGTTTGGTGACTCGAAAATTTGACCACTATTGATCTTGGCAGTGCATCTCTGGGCGGTGGGGACCCAGTGAGCTCTTTCTATCTTCAGGTCAGAGGAGTGCAGAATATCAGGGTGACTTTCCTCAGCCCCTTCACTGACCCCATGGATTCTAATATTATCTCTAGTAGATCTGCCCTCCTGGTCTGTCATCCTCACTTCCATGTGGGTCTGTAGCTTAATTGGCTCTGACAGTGCTACCTCCATGCCATGTATTTTCTCCTCTGCTTCTGCAATTTTTTCTTCGGCTTCATCAACCCTATTATTTGTCTTATTCAATTATTTCTTGATTTCCCTCAATGTTTCACTATTCTCTTGGTGAAGTCTTTCAGTTCTTAAAGAAGCACATCCTATTTTGCTATGCTTTCCTCCACATGTTGCCTCTCTGTGGCTAGCTGCCTAGCAGTACTCTTGTCTGTGAGGGACGATGGGCTGTCCAGGCTTTTTACCAAGGCTCTTTTGGTGGCCCCTAGGCATATTGTGTGCCTGTACTTTAACTTTGTTAGACCAGAAACCATTGGCTTTAGATTTTAATTCAGGGTGGCTGCTACCTGCATGGCTGCAGGAGAACACTTTGAGATGTTCTCATAACTGCTTACGCTGATAACAACTACTGATATAGCTAATCTTACTGAAAATTAAATTCTCCTTTTTCTCCCTACAAATGCCATTTCCTGTCTATAAATGCCCATTATATTTCTTTTAACACTGACCTTATTTTATCAACAGGTGTTTTATTTTAGTCCCCAGTTGAAGCTCAAAAACTGTTGACAAAGCTCATTTTAGTCCAGAAGGAACCTCTTATTGTGTGGTTTCCCTTCATCTGAAAATAGATGTTTTTCTGTGGCACAAAGTGCTTCTTTTATTGCTTAACCTCATTGCTGAAAACCTTGACCAAACAAAACTTGAATCACATACAACTTTGCATTGACAATATACATAGATGTAGCTATTGCATTCATTTGTAATGTTACTAGTGAATAATAATGTGCAAATAATAGTGTCTGGAAAGTGTAAAATGACATGCTGGAGTCATATGAGATACTGTACAGCTATTTGGTTTTGTGTAAAAATATTCAAGAGGAAACAGACTGTAGTGAGTGGATTTTTAGCTGCAGGACAGACACTCTTTTTGTTGAATATTTTTCTGTATTTCTTGATAAGCTCGGTTGAATCACATACTGATGCAATCGATAGGTCTAAAGCACAGTGGGCCATTCATGTGCACCACAGAGAAGTATTTGCTACTAATCACTTCCACCTTGTACAACAGTGAAATAATCCACTGAATAATCCACTGAGGCACTAAATGTTGAGATCTAAGACAGATGCTAAATGCAACAGGGCAACATAAGGCTTTGGAGCAGCTGGATCAGTAAAATGTCTGCAGCAAGTACCGAACCAAATGATCCATTTTCCTTTAGAAAGTTCTGCACAGATGCCCTATGTCATTGGCCAATACCATCCAAAATAGGGTACGGATAACATACAACCAACTGCCTGTGAGCTGCCATGACTGCAGCAGAAAGGAGCGTGGACAGCGCTGAGGTCATACGCCTGCCGAGCAGATGTTGCCCCATGCGACCCAAACCACACATGGTCCAGCAAGCCTGAAGAACTGGCCCTTGTTCTTTCACAAACAGGCCTCTTCAATTTTAACGGCCTAATTTGTCCAATTGTGTAAATTGCAGTGTTTATGACTCTGCAGTGCTTGTGGGTAGCAAACAGGCAGTTTGTTCGGCAGCCGTTCAGTGGGTGTATCATCATGTATGTGATCAGCTTTGTCTGCGACACTCATTTTTCACAATGTTCCTTCATAATTTTTGTCAGACATCACAAGCAGGGTGCATTAAATCTCAGATGAAGAAACCCTCAACTCGGCACTGTCACTGCACTCCAAGATACTTCAAAGGCATACAAAAGGCATTGTAGGTAAAACCTAATCCCCTAAGCTGCACGGACCGCACCACCATTCTTAACCAAATCTCTGGGTCAGAGTATAAAGTGGCAGGCTTATGTGTCAGGATAAAAAACCAGTGGCCTGAATTATCTTCAGCCACCTACTGTGAGATAAAACTCCCTGAGGAAATCTTTAGCAAATAACACATATGTGGGTTAAAAGCTGGGGGTCAACATCTAAAGTGAGACTGAGTCACATTTGAAAGAATAAATAAAAAATGTTCTCTTATAAGTGAGAGTTAAATACTTAATCAAAAAAAGTATGCTCAGGGGTTTTGCTGCTATAGTCTTACTTGGTCTGTTATGACCAGTAGCTTAAGGTGGATAAAGTTAGCAATCTTAGGGTAAATACTGCTGTAAAACTGACATTACTGGGTCACTGACTTTATGACTTATGACTATGTCCTCAATTATTTTATGCTATGTTATTTTCAGGTAATTTTACCCTAATTAAAACATACTTGTGAAAATTATGTTCCATTTCTGCCGATGTCTGCACTGCTAGATTCCACTAATTCTTACACACACTACACCTTTATGGAGCTGGAGCCAGGAGGTGGTTAGGCTAGCTAAGCATCAAGACAGTAGGTAGGGGAAAAAAGCAAGCTTGGCTTGTCCAAAGTTTAAAAAAAGTAAATCTACCAGAATCTTGAATGCTTATTTATTGAATAATATCTAATTTGTTTTTACTTGTCCATAAAACAAATGTAAAATGATGAATTTGTGATTTTATCTGGCTTTGATTTATATTTTTGATGAACAAGAAAAATATGATAAGCTAAATGATTAGCATCCTAGCCAAACGCCACAGGCCCGAGAATAGTATTGATCTTCTCCTCTAACTTTTGGTAAGAAAACCGAATGCCATTGTGACATAAAGATACAGTACCAGTCAGAAGTTTGGATACACTTTCTCATTCAAGAGAACGGGAAGGCATGTCCAAACTTTGACTGGTACTGTATATACAGAACATCAGCCCCTCTGTTTTGTGCAAGGTTGTACTAGTTGGGCCTCAGACATTATAATTATGGGAATAATTTTGACCTTTAAGTATAGTGCCCTTATTAGGCTGATCATTGTCTTCCCATTTCACTACATGGGGGGCATTTTTTCCCTGAAAGGCATCATAAAACTTTATTCTTCAGTAGTACAGCCTTTCAAAGTATGGGGTCAAAGTAGAACACACCACAAATGCAACTTGAAGCTTATGTCTTTCCTACTGGCATTTTATAACTTGCTTGTTACAATGTTGTTAGGCTCAGGGATGACTAATTGGTAGTTATGCAGCAAAGAAATGCTGGAAGTTTCCGTAACACATTTTTAGCCACACTAGGAGCTCTACTGTAGGGAAGTCAGTGTTTCAATTTAAATCAGTATCTTGGTATATGTCCAAATCCATTACCTAAAAAGATTAATGACATTCGCGTCCCAAAGTACAGCCTTAGAGCTGACTATCAAAACGTGCTAAAACTTTTACTAAAATAATGATCATTTGTTTTGTTTTTTAAAGAAGCCTGTGTGCGTCACAAGCTTATGATATATGAGCACTGATCTAATGTAACTGCACATTAACCCTCCCTTTAAACCACTAGGGATTAACTGATAGAATGGGAGTGAGAGAAGTACAGCTCCCAACTCTATTCATATAAAGTGTGTGCAGACCTTTTTGTTATTCTCTATGTTACCTCTCTTCACATGTTTGGCTGTTTTTCATTTGGAATTGACAAAGGTATGCTGTTACACAAATCTGAGGATCGTTTGGCATGTTTTTGGCTCTATGAGCAACAAGAACTACTACTAATCATATTTCATCATTTTGCAAGAAATAAATTACTTCAAGCTTGTTTTTATTTTTCAGAGCTCAAAGAATCATCACCGGTGCTGTCCACAAGCATCTGTGCAGTGGTAACAAAAAAGAAAAAGAAAAAAGGAGTTACCCGGTGGACACAGGGCCATAGGCGTGTGCCAAATGTAACTTCCAAGTGGGTCATGTAAATGGGAGAATGCCAACAACTATGAGCTCACAGGTCTACTGTGGGGCAGCAGTTGGGGAAGGGAGACGTTGCGGGGCATACTACACCTAAGAACCAGAGCACCCTGTCTACCTCTTTGTCTTCTTACAGACTGGCATCAGATCAGGCCTCTCCACTGCAGTATCACATGGTGTGCTTGACTCCAAGTATGGTACCTTATATGGCAGCATGCAAGCAAGCCAGCAAAGTGTTATGTTAGTTTGGGACTTGTGCACTGGTTCAGTGAGCTTAAAAAGCAGGAACATGACGAATGACAGCAAGCTATTGTTGGCCAAGTTCAAGTCCATCCAAATAAGATGATAGTGATCACGAAAGGTGCAGCAAAATAGCACATTCAAATATATCTAAAATGCAAATTTAGGTAGCAAATACAAGTCCGTTTTACCCTTAATGTAGAAGCTGTGTGTCAGTGTCGTTGCAGGCTATTGTAAAATGTCTGTTCAATGTCAAAATGTTTGCTAGGTAGAGATGTTACAAGCCGACAAGAAAGTGGGACTAAAGAGAGAGGGGAAAAAGTGCAATGGGCCTCTCTGCTTTTATTGTCATCCCTTAAAAGGGTTCATCTCAGCATGTCGCTAACTTTTCACACAGATATTGGGTTTCCATCGTCCTAAGGCTCTCAGCGAGGTGCACAAACAGCCTATGAAGAGTCTGGCTGCTGAAGGCAATTAGCGACTGACTTGTTAGCAGAGAGCTTATGGGAAAGAGTAGAGGGTCCAACAAGATCTAAGTAGGTCAGTTGAAGCTATAGCTGAGGTTTGGGGGGGGTTCATATGGTGCGACGCTCATAATGGTCCCTCTCACTGTCGAGTAAAGGAGCCTCATTAAGTTAACCACTTTTTATTGGGGTTCAGTAGATGTGACACAGCAAGATTTAAAAAAACGTCACATCTCATAGAAAAATCTGGACTCATACTCCAGCTCCTACCCCTCCCAGAAAGAGGATGTGACCACAACAGTAGAGAGTTGAGCAAACAGGCTATAAAATCACCGGTCCAGCTTTTTGTGGTGCCTTTTTCCTTCTCCCATAAAAACCCACCACTCCATTTCAAAGACAGATCCAGTCTCAACAATGGCTTGCAGATGTATAACCGAACAGTTATTTGAGGTAAATTAGATGCTATCTACGTACTGTAAATAGTGTATGTCTAGACTTATAAACACATCTCTATGCGTACAGTATGCAGTGGATGAATTCAATTCAAGCTGCCTTAAATTAATATTTTGACATTTTTGGGAAATATGCTCATCTGTTTTTCTTGTGGAGAGCTAGATAAGGAGACGTACACCACACTCATATCTGCACATCAAATATGAAGCTGGGGCCAAGAGATGATGCCATCACCTTTGCATTAAGACCAAAAGCACGGAAACAGCTAACCTTGCTCTGTCCAAAGGTAAAAACAAACAAACAAACAAACAAACACAAACACCTAGCAGGCTGACTTACTTTCAGTGATAAACACGTTTTATCTTGTTTGTTTAATCAGTTTTGGAATTTTAAGTGGGTATTTTTTACATATCTTTTTGTGTGCAGATAAAACAAACAATACCAAACCTCTTAAGGAGTTTGGACAGAGCCAGGCTTGCTGTTTCCTCCTGCTAGCTGTGTTTTTGCTAAGCTAACAGCCTCCTGGCTGTCAGGGGATAGGTGTCGATCTACTCATCTAACACTTCAATTTTTGGATGCTTGTTTTTTTTTTTTTGACATTCTAAAGATATTCTAAAGACTTGGAGAGTGACTGTGGTATAAGTGTGATAATGCCCTCTGATGGGTGCCAATATAGGAAATAATACACTTAGATTAATGAACTTTGTTGCACTCAGTGAGGTGTACTTTAGTCCATTACTGTACATTATTTCTGCCTCATACATGATCTGTTAATAATATTCTATTGATAGAGTGAGTTACAGGCAGGAACATGTGAGAGTCATCCACAATAAAAATCTAACTAAGAAAATGTACGTTGGATCCAGCATACCTGTTCCACTCGGATCTCGTACTCTCCATTCAGCTTCTTGCCTCTGAAGTACTTTGCCCTGCAACAAAAAAAGGTGACAAACTGTTAAGAAAAGGACAAAAAATATGCTTTACGTTTACAGTAAAAGCCTTTTATCCATGTAGTAATCTGCAGGCGACATTTCAACAATGGTAATAAAGCTTTTGAGACCAGTAAAAGTGTGTATCACTGGATTACATGGATTGATCTGTCAGCCTTTAGGACAAATGCCTACTTCAGCATGTGGTTTCCTCCCCTGGACCAACAGTACTGAGTGCTCCAAACACTCCTAACAGTCAAAACAACCTTAAAATATCCTTTGTTTATTTGATTGAAGGAGAGTTGAAATTTCAACAGACCTTCCAAAATACCTTGTGAGCCGGCAAAATAATGACTCATATTTTCCATGATTACAGAATCTGACCTTTTGGGGCCTTGAGTAAACAGAATCCCCTGGAAAACAGTTTTATTAAAGTGTACTCGTTGAAAGATCCGTGTGTTTTTAATGTCTTAACCTGTAATATTCCAGTGTGTGTAACAGTGCTAAAAGTGAATTTGAGATTGGGGTATAATGGAGCAAAACTGTTTGGTAAACTCTTCAAACGTGCTATTATGGAGTGCAAAGTCAAGGTTATGATAATTTATTTTTAGCCTCTAGCAACATGAATGTTCCCTTCATGTGATATTCAATGTAGTTACACTGACTTCATATACTATTCTAAAGGAGCCATCTGAAAATCACATGGAAAAACTACAGCACATTCTCTCCTTTCCATCAACCAGCACTGATGCACTTGTTTTCTTGCTTTTTGAACTTTTGAACTCCCAGTTCCTGGAAGAGTTATCTTCTAACCATCAAACTTGCAGTATTCAGATTGACCGATAGACAGGATTCACTGGGCTATTTAAAGGTGGAATTTGCAAACAGAAAAACATGTTCATTTGAATGCTCACTGCGCAATTACACTTGTTTGTTGGTTTATTTGGTATTCGCCAACATGCCACTACCATGTTTGTTGTCTATGCACGCTTCTTCTCCTCTAAGATTCAAAGAGCTAACATGACGTAAGTGTAGAGGCACGCTAGCGGCTCGGTAAAGATCGGCTAAATGCTAACATGCTCAGAATGTCAATGCTAACACAATGCTTAGGAGGTATATTGTTCACCATGTTCACGTTGATGGGAATGTTATTAGTTTTGCAGGTATTTGGTCATAAAACAAAGTATTGGACAAAGTATTGTAGCTCATACAGAACATGAAGATGGACCAAAGTGGTGGACCAACCAACCAACAAATATCAGCATGTTTGCCCAATTCCCTTATTGTTTGGTAGAAAATGTTGCAAGACCAGGAGCAGTCCACAGACCAGAGTTTGGTAACCACTGCTTTATGGCACAAAACATGCCCTAACAGTGGAAACTGAGGTGCCTCTTTCAGTTTTTATGACAGTTTAGTGAAAGGATTGAAAGTGGGTGTATTAAGCATAAAACTGGGTGAGACTCGACTCAACAAATCATCTCTACTATAACCCCAGTTTATTACAGTGTTAATTTGACAATGACGTAAATTCATAAACTCAAGTGTATTTCAGATCCCCATACACATTTTTGGCCATCTTATTATTATGTCTTTCTAGCCATGTTGTGACCCAGTCTCAGTGGGTTTCAGTGTTGAACTCTCACCCCTCGCAGGCGTGGGACACTTAACAATCTGTCAAGGGCTTCAGGCTGGAGCTTTGCATTGTTTAGGATCTAGGCTACATGCTAGAGGCCTTCGGTTATTGGGACAGGCTGATTGGGATTTAGAGTGCTGTTTGACCCACTCACACCAAAACACATTTTCCCTTGCAGATTTTTTCTCAAAGCCTCTCACCAAACAAAGACTCTTTACTCCTCCACTTGTCTTCGCTATGTCCGCCTCTTTGTTTTTCATGCTCTTACATCTGTCCTTTCAGGTCCATTCATTAACGTTCATTACGGTCACTGAGGGGGATCTTGTTCTTAACATTTCCCAGCTGTTTGGACTTGAAAGTTTGGGGTTCTAAGCCGTCTCATTCTCTGTAATTTTGGAAACCGTGAATCTTCAACATGACTGACCTACATACTAGACAGGCAATGCCCCCTGTCACCCTGGACCACCACCGTCACAGAGCATGAGGCAGACCCCGCAGGCTCACCGACTAAAAATGACTGGTATGCGTTTCAAAATATTGCGAAACATGTCGTCACTCCGAGTGATCGATTTAATTTACAGGTTGCTCGGCTCTCTGGTTCGAACAACCGCTTTACATGTGTTCAAACGTAAACATTGAGCTCTGCAGAGAGGTCTGGGCTTTCCTTCACCCAGTCATGCACACACCCACTATATAAACACCATAGAGCTGAATACTTTTTTTTTTTACCATGAGAATGTGTTCCTTCTTTTGTGTACCACTAATAGGAAGCGTATGAGTCACATATGCGGACAAAACAAATAGCCCTGCCAAGTTTTTTTTATTTTTTATAACAGTTATCCCTGCTTCTATTTGTATCCACCCCACTAAACTTAATGTTGTGCTGATGCTGCTGTGTTTATAAAGGAGGTTTTCTATTGTGGTCACATATTTTTACGTGAAGATTAAATTCCCCACGTGTTGATATTGCTAATGTTGTCTTCTGAGAGGCACAAGCTTCCCAATAATGAGAAACAGTGCAGTTTACACAGCTCCCAGTACCTCCCACTCCCACTAATACGGCTGAGGCTGTCCTTGCTATTTAATCCCAGGAACATTGCAAACTTGTATATAGTATAAGGAATGTATGTATATTGTAGATTTAGATAAATACAGATTATTTTAGAGATTGTTTATTGTATATAGTATGTTTGAGATTGTTTATGATGATTGTTTATTGCATATTTACACATATGCATTTGGTCAGAGACAATTTAAGAGACACTTGGGCATTAACTGTGAATCCAAACTTATTTTTTGTGTTCTGATTGAATCAATTAATAATTTGTTGTAAACATGACCAACTAAAGCAATTGCCCTTGTTTGTAGTGGGAAGCCGGTGAGGGATCATGTCCTTGTTGGTGCATAACTGACTCCCACTGGTTGGTTAGGGAAGTTAGTACGTATTCAGGGATCATTATGTTTAGACTGCCTCTTAAATCCTATCTAGCTAGGGACAGCAGATGAAATTTTACTTTTTAGGCTAACTCTGGCTCACGTACAGTTCTTATTTTGTTGATTAAGGAGCATTATCCCTGTCAAATAACTATTAAATCATGCTTGATCAAACTAGCTAGTATGATGTCACTAAAGGCCTTTACGCCCTCCTGAGGAGCTGAAAATTGAGGACAAGAATTTCAATATAAATTAGGTAATTTGTAAGGATAGCTGGATGTGTGCTGTTCATTTTGTGTCAGTCAGATGTCACTTAGTCATTTTCTTTCTTTAGCTCATCATCTGCATCAATCCTCTAAGTGATTTAAGCTGAAACTGTTGACAGTTAATTACAGCACCCCTGCTAGGCCACAAAATAGATGTCAATTCTGAAATCCGAGCAACAACGTCTAGGGTGTCATGTTTTATGGATCCTCCTGGTGATAAAGACATAAAACATTTGCAATGCGATCAAAATAGATGGCTGAAGATTGGGTACTTTTACGTTGGCCAGCTTTGCATTTTCTGAACTATCGCCCTGTTCGTGAGGCACAGCGTGGATGTTCAACAGAGTGTGGGCTTTCTGCTTTTTCTTTGCACAAAACATGAAATTAAAACCCTCTACATATGGCCCAGGGCAAGCAGAGGCTCTCATAGTACTTGGCCAGAAGAAGTAAAAACTTTGCCAGAGAAGGGCTGAATTGAGCAATCAGATGCTCATATCATTCAGAACACAGAGCAAACAGACTGACAGCTACTTGGCAAAATGTCGTCGGCCTGAGAGAGAGGGAGAAGGAGTGAGGGAGAGACACAGGGACAGAAAAGGAGGGATTGTTGGTGGTGGTGGTGATGCTCTCAGGGACTTTGCCTCAGCGCTGTGTACTGCTATTGTGCATCAGTCATTGCTGGAGGCCAAGCCTGTCAGGACAGAGCAGCGTTTCCCCAGAGACCCCAGCCTCTCTGCTGGAATGCCCAGGAGGAAATTCAACCCCAAGGCAGGGAGCGATGGATGGATGGACACCCTCTTCTTACACTTTGATACGTTCAACGTGCCTTCGACTTCTGAGAAATTGCACAATCTGATGAGTAGCCTGCATCATAGCAAAAGTTTGGTTCATGACAAATGAACACAAACAAAGGTTTCTAAACACACATGTTTTAATGGGTTTCACAAACTTGAAGTATTGTTGGTTTAGATTTGTTTTCAGAGGTATCTTGCTTCGCTGTGCATCCACATTATTGGTGCAGTTTAATGAATCTTTGCAGCATAATGAGTCTCAGCAGATACCCTTCTATATATTTAAAGTGCACCCTTTTAAAAACTAACTTGCAGATTGATGATCATAATAAACTTAAATGTATTAGTTGATTAGCTGACTGACAGAAAATAAATCAGTAGCATTTTTTTTTTTTTTTTAACTCTTATGTAATATTGAAGAGAATATCTTTATATTTGGGACCAAAGAAGCATTTGTAATTTGGACTCTGGGAGAATGTGATGGTATTTTTCACTATTTTCTGACACAGACTAAATGATTGAATTAAAAAATAAAAATTAGTAGATTCATCAATAACTTGGTATTTAAAGCCCTAAATCATAACACACCTTGAGAAGCACCTGAGACTCTGGTCAGTCACAGTGTAGTCAAGGATCAACCCTGATTCATCAAATCTGAAAAACAACTGATGACACCTGGTGTCATTGTCAGTATTCAACAATACAATAAGATCGGATGGAGACTGATTGACTTATCAAGACCATGAATTTAACAGCTGAGGATCCAGGGATAGAAAAGTTTTTCGTGCTTGAACAAGGGTCGATATTGCTGCTTTGGTTTAAAAAACAAAACAAAAGTGCATCTATTGCCATCAGGCTTAACAAATTCAGATATTTTCTTCAGAGTTTCCCCCAAAATGATCATGGATTCCAGAGAAAAATATTGAGCCTACATTAGTGCCATGCACGGACTGAGGCTGTGTGGTTGGCTTCGGTGCTGGGAGAGTACTTGCTGGTGGATGGTTACAGTTTGTTGTCATTACTTATCGGCAAGGCAGTTTTTTTCTCCAGATAAAATAGTTTTGTTGGCTGTTGTTGCCCCAGTTAAAATGGTGACTGCAGATGGATAACATCATTGTTGATTTATGGAGGTGCATGAAAAACACACGTTTGTTTAGAAAGCTCCTGTTGGAAAACTCGCAGACCACATGGCGACTTAAAAATTAAAAACAAGTTTTACATCTGGAATTACTATCTGGCCATTCAGTAGATTAGACATTTGGACAGCGTGGTTGAAATTTCTAGGTTAAAGGTATACTGTTTGTAAACAAACAACATTCAAAGTTGGCCCCTCCTCCCCTCCTTTATCTGAATCAGATAAATAAAATGTTATTTTCAGATTTTTATGCTCTAAAACACAAATAAACGCCCACACCTCCCTGAGGGCATGTGCCACATTGCTGGATTTGTTGTGTGAATGCAGAGTTTCGTCCAGTCTGCTGTGGCCTCTCTGCTCTGTGTATGTGTGTGTACAAGCTCAGCCTCAGTCAAGCAGATACACTGCTGCTCTTTATCTATCCATAACACAGAGAGAGAGCAGAGGAGAGAGACGGAGACAGTGATGTAACTTGGTCACTACTCACAAGTCCTGACCTCACACCCTGCGTGCTGTTAATGGCAACTACTGCCCAAAGGTTGATGCTCAGATATGTCCCTAACACAACAAAATAATAAGCAAATACAGGCAGAGGGTAGAGTCTCTAAGAGGGATTATTTTTGTATGAATCTACACATCGTTTTCGAAGGAAAGGCCCGCATAGTATACCTTAAATATTTGCCTTTTCCACAGCACAGCTAAGATATTTCAACAGCAAAGCAAGCATACAGTACACCTATTTCCTAACATTCTTGTATCAATAACAGTGAGTGGTCTCAGTTGCCTAAAAGCAGGTTTCACATTGTCCTAAAAGCAAACACTGTGACTGAAAAAGCCAACACCACGACACAGACACGTTACCAAAGCAGCAGCCAAATATTTGGCCTTTTTTACGAGTTAGACTTGTATCAGGGGGTCGGACGAGCTTTAACTGTTCAGCTGCTGCTCTACCTTTATCTTATGAAATGACCTCTGAGAATCAATGACAATTCTGCAGTATTTTGGGCTTAGATTAACTCAGATTTGGAGTCACTTTTTTTAAATGAAGCACTGCCAAAAGAGAGCAGACATTTAGAGTTTTGATCTCAGTGCTGCTGCTGCCATCTTATCTTCAACATGAGCAGCATCACAGATGCTAACATTTGTCCCTGATGTCTTGCATATGAGCAACCCCAGAGAGGTTGGATATGGAGATAAAGCAGAACAAAGTAACAATCCACAACAGACACTGAGGCTTCTCTTGCATTTCTATAAAGAGACATTAAAGTATTCTCCTGTTTATTACAGTCAAACTGATAACTGGCAGAAAAGAGTTACCAAACATGTCAAGAACAAGCAGTAACCACCAGGTTGAAGTACATAAGACAATATAGCTCTAAAGCAACCCTTAAATCTGACTGTACTGAAGAAACAGACCAGGACCAAACCAACCAGGCCTTTCCCTGTTGACCGAATTTGGGTATCCTGCATTCATCAACTTACCAGAATAGCTCAAGCTTGGTGGAGTCAAGCTTAAGAACATCTTTAAATACTACAGTACAAAGGAAAAAGCTTGATCTGGATAGAGGTGGTAAAGATAAGTGGATATTTTCAATGCTATTTTTACTTTCCAGCTGCATATTTTCACAAAACAAAATTACAAATACACAATGTTCTGTGTTAAATGGGTTTAAACAAATTTTGCATGTTAAACAAACAACAAAGACAATACAAGGTTGGTCTTTGAGATAAAAAATAAAACCATCAAGATGAGAAAGACAAACAACAAGGTTCCAGTTATCTCTGGTTAAGCTGTTGTACTCACTATGATTAGGGTTAGCAGTAGCCTTGTAGTAGTGCTAATGTAATTCATTAGGCAGGTGGCAAAGTCATATTTCCAACTAGTGACCATGGTGTCATCAGTAGTTAATATGGACACAGAGAACGGGTATTTTGTCCTGTAGCAATCACACACTGAGATCATGCCCAAATATTTGTATCCATTTTTGTGGATGTCCTCCTGCTTACAAACCATCTCCAACCTGCAGAGCAGTGTAAGAATGTTTCTATGAGCCCTCAGAGGCTATCAGACATCACCATCTGCTGGCCAAACTTATTCACTTCTGCACAGAGACATAAAAAAAAGAGGAACTGTCTTCTCAATGAGGCTCTACATGAACTACAGCACCACCTGGTGGTAAACAGAGGAAGATGTATCCTCATACATTAATTTATCTTTTTTTGGCTTCTTGTTTGGTCCATTTGAGACAAATTACCAACACTACAAGTGTCATACATCATTCACTGCTACAGACCACTAATGGGCCCCTACTCGAGAAGGCCCATAATACATGGGCACTAAAAGCACTAGGCAGCTGAATCTCTCACTTCTCATGTATCTTTTTTTATGCTGATTTTTATCTTGAGTAAAAACAGAAAAAAACACTGGCAGAATGATGTCACATATATCACATATATCTTGTCTTTCAATCTTATGTTTGTATATTACCATAAAAATTTGAAATTGAAAGGCCAGACATCCGAGAGTTTATCTTCTTAAGCGACTCTGGCACAAACATCACTGTAGCTCATATTCAATTCTTTTTTTTTTTTTTTTTTAAAACAAGTGAAAAAGTCAGTATAATGTCATTTAATCATGTTTAAAAGGTTCTCTATTTCAATTACAATAAAACCGGTGAGCTCAGATATATCCAAAGAATGTAATCAATCAGTATTTAGTCACAGTCTCAACAAAAAACTTCACACAGACAGGACTTATCACAGGGCTGTTGTAGTGGATTACATTATTTTACAGGGTACAGGTGCTGCTGTTGCTGCATCAACCCAGAGTCCTTCCCCTTTCTTTCAGGTTAACGTGCTAAAACAGCAACCAACCACTTTGATCCAGAAATCCATTATTCTCTCTTTATATAAGTAACTGACTTTGTTTAGGTGAATAAAACTCCCCGCTGTTCTCTCACTAGTGAGGATGGTCCCTCAGAGAGACTGAACGAGCTCCGAGGTCTCACATGGTGGATGATCCTCTGATAATTCATTACAGAAACAGAGGGATGTGAAGAGCAGCGGGATCCATTTGGGATTTCAGCCAACCAGCTCAAAGAAAAGAAGCCGGTCGTCTTTTCAGAAAATTGAGAACAATCTTGGTGCTTTTGACACGGCTGTCAGCGGGGTGCTTTAATTTAGTGATCATTTTTAGACCTCAGCCTGATCTCCCCGTAGAGCGTCAGATACAGATGATCCCTGCTAATACTGTAGATAAATTCAAAGGGCTGAAAATAGCTAATAGCAGCCTCACTGAGGTCGATTTACCAGCAAATGTCAGGCAACAGAATAACAATTCATGAAACGGAAGAGTGGTTTATTGATTCAGCAAGACAAACATGATAAACTGACTGCTGTGTGTCTTGACTGCAGTTCTGAAAATCAATTTGTCCACAGCAAGCAGCAAGAAGCAGCTGATGAGCCTCTATCATGCATGCATGTGATGTTGGTGAACGATGAACTGTTCTATTCTCATTAAAGATTGTTTATTTTTCTGTCATCTCAGAGCAAAGGACATTGTTCATGTCACCATGACAATTTCCTGCACAGAGAGCCATGCTATAATCCTGCTAATGCTGAGGATGTATGGGTCTATTATAAACAATAAGATGTCTCACTGCTTCCAAAACTTCAAACCTTTGCTACATTTTCTTCATATGCTAATTAATGCTTTAATTAGCTTACTGAAAAAATAACTAACTGCAAAGGACACTAATAACATGCTTCCAACGCATAACTTTAAAGGAATAGTTTGTGGGAAATATTGCTTTCTTGCCAAGAGTTAAAAGAGATAAAAACTCTCATAACTGCATGTCAACTAAGAAGCTAAAGCCAGCAGACGATTAGCTTAGCTTAGCTTAGCTTGGCACAAAGACAGGAGGCAGGGGGAAACAGCTAGCCTGGCTCTGACCACATGTAAAGAAAATCTTTTAGTGGTGCTGGTCGGCAAATCCTTACTCATTCCATACTTTATACACAAACATGATTGTGGTATTAAACTTCTCGTCAAACTCTGCAGGAAATTGAGTGTACATATTTCCAAAATATTAGACTACTTCTTAAATGACTTATGAAAACCACATATTGGCTAGATATCACATATAATATAATAATATAAATAAAGTATATGTCATTTTAAAATGGTTTAATAAGATGACATTAGGGCCAGTTGCCTCCCTTTCTAAGAGCTACATTCCACACAGGTTGATCTAAAGAAAGCCCAGAGATATTTTTAGAAACTACACAGTTTTGAAAGCAAAGGTCGACCTGTCGTTTTCCATTTTGTAGAAACTCCTCTGCTTCGTGTAGCAGAACTGTGGTGATGTTACCTCCAGTCTGTGACGACAGTGAGCAAAGATGCCCATTGGTTTTCATTGTGCATCGTGGACATTTTTAAGGGAGCTAAACTTCAAATAAACTGGAACGATTTTGGCAATGGTGCACTAGAAATTTAATAAATAACACATTACTCACATTGCAGTTATATGTGAGTGTGATTTCTCTTCTAGACGTGAGTGACAGAGTTAAGAAAATGTGTGGCAAAATGGGAACGTTCACTGTTTGTTGCCTCACTACACACACACACACACACACACACACACACTTACACATGATTAAACCTCCACTCACCAGTCTGTGTGTTGATCATCGATGACCAGCAGGATCTTGGGCTTGCGTATGACAGGCTTGGGTGGCTGACTGGCTCCTTCAGCTGCTGCTGCTGCTGACTTGGCGTGTGCTGCGGCTGCAACATTCTGGGCCATCTGGGCGCTCTTCACCACACTGGAGAAGGAGCTGAGGAAGCTCCCTGCGCCCGAAGCCGAGCCGGAGCCTGTGCCTGAGCCTGAGCCTGAGCCTGAGCCTGAGCCTGAGCCTGAGCCTGAGCCTGAGCCTGAGCCTGAGCCTGAGCCTGAGCCTGAGCCCGAGCCTGAGCCCGATGTTGGGCCCTGGGTCTGGCTGGGGATGCTGGGTGGCTGTCGCCTCTCTGTGGCCGGGGAGGCAGGAGAAGACGTGGATGAACCTGGAGGGGTTGGCCTCTGTAGATCCATCATGTAGCCATTGGGTAGGTTGGCAACAAAGCTGCTGTCTGACAGGCGCCGGCGAAGGTAGTTCATGGTGACGGGCTGGTGGGTCAGTCAGGCCTGAGGAGGTGAGGGGGAAGAACTCCTGAAATCCTACATAAGAGACAAAAGAAGGAAGAAAGAATCTGTTCAAGGCTTAGTTCTGCTGAAATCTTAATACTGTCGTTTTACCCAAACACCCAGTTTCAGTGAAAAAAGCACAATATTAAAGGTGCAGCACTCTTCTTTTTTTTGTATATTGACTTTTTAAAAATAACTACAAGTTTAGTTGTAGTGTCCTTTGTAGTGATGAACCCACAGAGAATTATAACCAAACTGTGCAATTCCCCTCAACTCTGCAGAGCATTTTACTGTCTTAAAGCTCTTTGTTTTGGTTATACAACATTACCTTTATGGTTCAATCTTACTGTTCTCATCAAAGTTTTTCCAACCACAGCAGGGAACTGTTTTTTTTTAGCTAAAAAGCTGAGATAACCACACTATTACTCTGAATCACCTCTTGTCCAACAACAAACATCAAAAAGACAAAGTTAGCTGGTGTACATAGCGAGCATTTAGCACCTTAAAAGCCAGATACTTCCCCAAGGAGTTAGAGGAGACTAATAAATCAATTAAACAAGCTACTCTGTATGTCAGTACTGCTCAGGATCTGATTTTGTAGGACGTGTGTGCAGTATTTAGTTCAGATGGAGATTGTAAAACATGTGATGCTATTTCTGGTGATCACACGAATTAGCATACATCTGATGAGAGGTGAAACACTGTCAGCTCTGATGCGTCAGTGTAGGTGCTAAATAAATGCTGAAATACTGGCATTTAGAAAGTGTGCACTAAATCAGGTTAATAACAGCTAGACATGATTTGCATGAGAGGCCAGGTGGGACGGTAACCGCTGGCAAATAATTCAGTGATGATGCAAAGTTGGAGCAAAGATTCACAGCTCATTTCTTTGTAAAGCTGATAGAGCCCCCCTTAGGAGAAGACACTGTTATATAACAGATGGAAGCCAGCGTGGCAGAGGAGAGACATTCAAACAGATTCACTATCAAACTGCAATGAAGAAAGTGTACTAGCGGTTGGGGACAGGTGCCCCCTAAACCTGATTAAAACTAGGCTGCTCTCATAGTAAATGGGGCTTGGATGAGATGAAAGTGCATTTTTTATTGAGGTGTTACGTCTCAGGCGGATGTGCCCGGTGTTTGCGGCTGTGTTTTTGTTGTTAAAGGGGGGAGGAGGGTCTAAAAAGCTTGGAGCAGGAGGAAAAGGATGTAGGGCAAATGCTTCGTCTTGACAAGTTAATGTAGTCAGATGATCCAAATCAGGAAGTCCTTACGTGGAGTGAAAGTTGTAGTCTGTAGTTGATAAGGCATCTGTTAATGACCGGCAAAGGTTTGGTATTGCCTAGTCAGAAAATCCCTGTGGTATTATCTACTACAAGTACCAAAGGTTTGGTATTTGTATTGGTCTGACTAGGTAGCTGTATTGGTCTAACTAGGTCTGTATAGGTCTCACCTAGTCAGACGTTCTCAATCAGGAAGTCCTCGTGCGGAGTGAAAGTTGTAGCTTCTGCCTGAGCATATGCAGGCAAACTGAAACTGAACTTTGCCAGATTTGTGGCTGGACCTGTCCTCTGACGTTTTTGCTAAGTTTATAAGCCATCTGTTACAATGAGAGGTAAAGGTTTGTTATTGTCTATCAAACCGCAAAAAGACCAAAACCAACTGTGAGACAAAAATCCTGAAAGCAGCAGGAATAGATTTTTTAGGCTAATTGAGAGCAGCAGAGCAAGCTGTAAAAACACTACTGAAATATCATCACCTTATAAAGTTATTGTGATCTATCTACAGTACACATCCAGCAGCCACAAAGCAACATTAGTATTGATGTGGAGTTGTGTTTCTGGCCACCTGTAAATTAATTTCTAATTAATATCTGGCTCTTTATTAATAATGGCTAGTTGGTCCAATATGTTGACCAGGAAGTCGCTAACTAAAACACCTGCAACTGGAAACAGGGTGGATAAAATGGGTGACACCAAAACAATAAAACAGCCAAAAATAACAAAACAATGGGCTGAAAGATGCTAAAATGCTCTATTGAGCTGGGGGTGAACTAGGAATGACACATAGTCGTTTGACCCATTTTGATATAACAATATTGATTAGATCACAATATGTAGTTTAATTTTGTTTAAAGGCTGAGCTGGACACTGTAGTAACACTTAGGGAGTATTTAAAGCAGCAGGACACTGAACTGTATGTGGGATTGATTGATAAACTACAAAGCCCATGATTATTGTAATGAAGAAACATGTCACCCAGTCTTATGGTGTGGCTAACTGACATGTTTTAATAGTTTTTGGATATGAATGTAGCATCTATAGCACAGATAAATATCAGTCTTTGATGATGATACTTGGTAGTAGGACCAGTTCAGTGTTAGGTTTGATCTTCCTACATTGTAATTTTATATAAAGATATTAAATAATATCTTTATATAATATATCCTTTAATACCTGCATTTGGAGATTCATTGCTTTGGTAGAGGGAATTTCAGAAAAGCAGATGCATGTTGTCATAAATATTAACGCCAAAACAGAAGATGTAATATCCCCTCCAGCGGCTGAATGTTAGGGCATCCTGCTGCGAATTATGCATATGTGTCAACCCCCACAAAGCTCTCAAATGATAGAAATTTGCTAGAAAACAGACAGAATAAAGACAAACAACAAACCGCCGCAATTACACTCACAGGGCTGCTGATTGCCAGCTTAGACCTCTTTGTAATGACTTCATGTCCATTGGACAGATAAGGAGCTGTCTGCTGAAATGCTGGAAATCACTATCTTTACACCACTGGCACATTCCCCACTTCCTCAACACCCTATAAGCTGCTTTCTCTTTGCGCCTAAGCACATCTGAAGCTATTAAATCCTTTGGGGGTTTTGCCTCTTAGTTCTCACTGCAGTATATCCACACTGGGAGGGATCCACAAGAACCCCAGGCTTTGATATTGCTGACCTGGTGAACATTTAGTGATAAGAGTTTGTAAGAAAGAGTGAGAAGAAGAGACAGAGAGAGAGAGAGAGACAGACAGATACAGCAATAGGACAAAAAGAACGCCTGGGGTTATCCACATATTCATGATCTTTCTATGATCCCTGTGTGGCATGCTGAAGTGAAAAGCAATAGAAAAGGAAATGCTGTTATGCCAATTCTAATTTGATGCTCAATATTTCCAGACTGCGCTCCACCCAGACAGAAACCTATAACTGAAGGCTGATGAGTGGTACATTAAGCAATTTATAAAGGAGATATTAGAGACGTCTTTAAACTTCCTTAAACAGCAAACAGGACTTTTTGTTCAGCTGTAATCACTTGCTTTGTTATGTAATGATGGGGAAGAGCAGGATAATGCTACACCAGTGTGTGTGTGTGTGTGTGTGTGTGTGTGTGTGTGTGTGTGTGTGTGTGTGTGTGTGTGTGTGTGTGCGTGTGTGTGTGTGTGTGTGTGTGTGTGTGTGTGTGTGTGTGTGTGTGTGTGTGTGTGTGTGTGTGTGTGTGTTTCTCATACTATATTTATAAATCTTGTAACTGATGAAACTACGGCACAAAGCTTCTTCCTGTGTGACTCAAACTCTCATGTTTCGCACCTCATTTTTTTGCATCCTGACTGTGAATCTGTTAAATCTATCACATTCTGAATGACTTTACACATCAAGACATGACAGAATTTTTGACTAATTAGTGAAGAACTAGCAGCATTCCATCTCCTTTGACAGTGTAGCATTCCTAATTTACACCTACACTTTCTATGTTATGCAATAATAACAAATATGGGTTTGCAACTATTACAGCAAACAAATTAGATGATTTCCTAATGAGATAAATGATGTGAGACATACTGGCTGTAATTTGAAAGAAGTGTTCCTAATTAATGTTTTCAAGTATGAGCCTCTCATAAACGTGTGTATACAAATGTCAGACCATGTGTGTTTCTTTTAGGAGGTGTGTCAATTTGGTAGTTAAAGATCTGAATGGGACAGGGATGCCCATGTTGGCCACTGCTCTTTCTATCCTTGGTTGGAACTGTAGTATATGTAGTGCATGCTAAAACACACAGTTCAGCATTATCTATTGTACATGTTCAGATTTTGAAGGAGTGGTAGTAATATTGCAAACAAGTAAGTAGTGCTGAATCAATTAGTTTATTAAGTGGTCCACTGACAGAAAACTCATCAGCAACAAGTTTGTTTCAGTCATTTTTAGTCAAGCAAGAGGCGTGGTTCTAGGGAGGACAATGGACCATTGATCCAGACTGAAATATTTCCACAACTTTTGAATGGATGGCTATGAAATGCGGCAGTAATATGCATGGCGCCCAGAGAACGGTCCTAATGATTTAGGTAATCCTCTAACCTTTTCTCTGGCAGCACCATGAGATGAACATTGGTGGTTTTGAGTGAAATTAATTGCCATGAAATTTGGTACAGATGTTCATGTTCTCCTCTGGATAATTTCCAACAACTTTTGAGCACCAACTTTAGGTCCAATTTTCACGTCTTTGGCCATGTGACTATAATGGCCTAATATCCCCTCAACTAATGATATTCAGTCAAAAGCTGCGAACACACGAAGCTAAGCTGGGGGTTTTGGTGAATGTTATACCTGCTAAACATCACCATGTTAAGTTTGCCACTGTGAGCATGTTAGTATTAACCCCAAAGCCAAAATAAAGCCTCACAGAGCAATAGCATGACTGCAGACTAACATGAAAATGGCAAAAATTAATTGGCTTCAGCCACTGACTTTATATAAATAAGGACAACATGTCTCGTCTTCCTCCCATCATGCAAAAATGAAGCCAAAGTATCCCCTTTGCGGGAATTGCCACCTGCTTGTGTGACATCATATGGAGCCAGAGTCTGGGCAGTAGAGTTAGGAAGCTAGTTGACAGCCGGCAGGACACACCCCCTCAGCGGTCCCGCCACCTGACGAAGGTTTGAGAGCAGCTGTCATATCTGTCAACCATGACGTCCAACCCCCTTTTTTATATCATCAAATAAATGATTTAAAACAAATTTGTCAGAACAATCAGTACTTGAACAAATATCAGCATGATAAGAACAGATAGCATCTTTGGGTAAAATGTATTTGATGTGTGCTTTGACTTTATAGCTTTTTCTCATGTCCCATTCACTACCATGGAGGGGGCAGGACTTACGATCTATACTGCAACCAGCCACCAGGGGGTGATTGAGATATTTTGGCTTCACTTTTGGTGCTGCTATCGTGTCTATACAGTCTACCGTTTGAGCATATCAAATGCAAAAATAGTGGGTTTTCTATCACATTCCCTTTTGAATAGGCTACCTTTGGGTATTAGGAGTGTTGGTCAGACAAACAAGCAATTTACAAATCTCTAAAATATCAATATTTTTTGACACTTTATAGGCCAAGCATTTATTGATTAGTCAAGAGAATACAGTACTCCCTTCCCAGGCTTTTATAAAACAACCCTTCTCACAGCATTCTGAGACACACATACACACAGTCATTGTCCAACACCGGTAAACAGTAACAAGCTTAAAAGCAGTGTGTGTCTCCCTGGTGAGCGGCGTGTCACCACGAGCAGTCTAACATGGCTTTTATTATTCATGACAGTCTGAGCTGAGGGACCGGAGGCTGTAACCACTGAGAGCGGAGGGTCGCTGGACTCAAGTCAAAGTGAGGAAAATTAAATTGAAGAGAGGTGGGAGAGCAGAGATGAGACGCTGGGATGGGAGGTGGCTTTTAAATTGCCCCAAGGTATTCTGGGACATTATAAATAAATGTGTGGGACTCGCTGCCAGATGGATGTTCAAGAGCTTATGACAATTACTGTGCTGAAGTTTTACTGCGGGAACAGACCTGTTGTCATGGTAACCATAGATTGTATTTTGAATCTTTAAAGGTGTTCAGTCAGTCTATAGTAGAACAGCAAGCACACTGTCCTCTTTACTTGCAATTTGAGATTTATTATGGACAACGTTTCAGTTCACAAACCTTCATCAGATTATTTTCAGTTTGTTATCTGGCTGTCCAATCTCGACAGCTACTGGCTGGCATTTGGTATGAATATTCATTGTCCTAGAATATGATTTCTATGGATTTTTGTTTACGCCCGGTCGTTCCCTCTAGCACCACCATTAATTATTTGGTTCATGTGCAGATATCTATCTCATTTTCACAGAAAGCAGAACAGAACAGCTAAATATAATAAGTCAACTGTCATTACATTTACTGAGCTCTTTTATGCTGCTCAGATCCTGTTGAATTAGGTTTTTCCTAGACCTCTTTTGTAATCCCAGGCTCCAGGCTCTAAGAATGACAAAATCATGATATTTTTATTACTGGCAAGTGCTTCCGCCTTCCTTTTAGTGGTTAAGATTATTATTCAGTTAAAAGCAGATTGCTAGGGTTACTATCAGCTTCCTCCTGCTTTTCCCTCTTGGCTTTTTTTTAAAACTTCCGTACAACACTTCTTTAAAGCATTTCAAATGATTTGACTCCACCTAACTTGTTCATTGTACTTTGCAAATGAAAGGATTTAGATTCTAACGATAAAATGGTTTGTTTTACATCAAAAGGACATGTTTCTGCAGTCACTTAGCAACCTGCTCCTTATTTTACTTGTGGTCCTACATGCAGAGCAGAAGCTAAACTAAGTAACCCGCTGCTCTTACTCTTCCAAACACAGTGATGGTAATATTATGACTCATGATGTGGTGTCTAGCACTCTGCCACCTTCCCACCGCTGCTGCTACTACAAATGAACCCAGAAGCTAAATATTCCATGAAAATAGCTTCTGAGGAGCTTTCTTCTAGGAAATCAGTCATCATACCGAAGTCTTGAATAAATGAAGAAGTGTCTAAAAATGTTCTACATCTTGCTTTACATTTGTACTTTGTTGTATTTAAAGCAAACTATTAAAAAGAATTCAATAATGAGCATGTGGGAGTGTGTTGTATTATGTGACCTCCGTAAAAGTCACCTCATATTTGCATTTTGGAAGCCTTTACTACAAAATCTCCTTAGAAATAGCATATTTGTAATATTTAGTCATTTATACTTTCCATATTGATGTACAGGGTGTACAGAAGCGCTATAAACTTCAATTATCCTTCACCAACATTCCAAACTACATTTCATTTTCTGCCAATATTCTTTAAATCTGATCAATTTCATGGAAATCACAGTGATATTAAGTGTTTCCTCAAAAATTGAATCCTCAATACTCATTGCAAAACCTGACCAATATATCAGTCAGCTGATATTAGCTGCCGATTTTGGCCTATTACAGATATATTGGCATCAGCGATATGTGCCAATATTTCTTTCTTTTTTTTAAAGCTATATAGGACGCATTTTATGTATATTTGATCATTTTTCTTAATTCAAGTTTAATATATGTTTTTGATTATAATTATTAAATTCTCAGTGAAGTTTACTGTTTCAGTGCACTGATTTCATTTTATACAATAAAGTTTATTGTTAAACTGTAAAATATCATGCTTCCATTACATATCTTTGTCACAAGTGTTTGATCAACACATTTTAGGGATCATTGCAAAAAAACCTGTTTATGTTTATATTCTGTACATATAACATTATTGGGCAATATATCAATATTGGTATTTTTATGCTCATTGGTATCGGCATTGGTTCCTAAAATCCTACTGAAGTGGATATCAGAGCTGAATCAAAACCATATCTTGATATATGAATGGCCCGTTTTGAATGTTCAATTTAAAGCTAAAATCCTTCACCTCTTGCATGTTGCATCTGCAGCCAGGCGCAGCAAAGATGGTGTTGAGTTGTGTGAGGTTGTGTGAATGCCTGCTATTTATTTTAATCAGCCATCACCAAACTTGTGAAGACACTATAAGGCTTAGGCTGTTAATTTCAGCATGTTAGAATGCAAGCTTGCTGTGAAATGCTTCTTTATTTTGCACACAAGCAGGACAAGCTTAACCAGATGAGTGCGGCGAGACCTAATAGAGACACACAATATGATTACAGTACTTCACCAAACAGATCAAACTACAATTAAAAAAAAAAACAAAAAAAACAATGGGACTTTAAGCCTAATCTGAAAATCTTGATGCTTTTCACTCGCTAGAAAAACCCAGAGGGAGTGAGAGAGTCATCCTTGAACTGTGAACCTCGACGACTGCAGTGACAGAATGTGCTCAGCAACACTGAGTGTCTGCAGCAGCAGTGACGAGCTGGTTGAGTCGAGGAGTCACAGAGCCGAGTCATCACACAGTGACCTCACTGCACTTCTCACTGCAGACGCCACATCAGTGTCCACACAAACACACGCACACAAATAAGCGCTGAGGTCGGGTGTAGAATCTAACTTCACATCTGTCTCTCTGCCTTTACTTCCTGGACTACTGTGGAGATTAGACAGATTCTCTCAAAACTATTGAACGTGATGACTTTTTTCAGATCACAAAGTCAGAGATTTTCACGTTGCAGCTTTATTTCATTGTTTTAGTCAACCATCAGTTCATTATCAATGTATTATACTGAAGCTCAGAAGACTAGACAACAGGCAAGAGAGGAGAAAGCATGCCAAAAAAGATGTTTTATCATTTTCATGCCAAAATGCATGAATTTTAAGGATGATAAATAATAAAACATTGGCTTTCAGCACTGTAAATTAAAGCCTCACTTAAGACAACACAGTAGCCTTCCATTCATTTTTTAAGTTATGAGTAACAGGCTGTTGATGAATCATTACCATCTAGCCAGCATCAGCTGTGTATTGATCCAACGCTTCATTCACAACAAACCAGCCCTCTCATTACTACAACTTGTCTCTACATCATCTCCCCTCCTCTAACAAACTGGACACCTTTTTTCCATGAACTCTGGCGAACTGTAACAAGCTACTTCTCAGGACAAAAAGGTCAATGTTCTTTTACAATTCATTTCACCAGAGAAAAAAAGCGGGGTCATTAGTGGCTGCAGCCAGCCTTTCACGCTGTGGAGCATCTGTTGGGAGACAAAGTAGATAGCGGGTTATGGAGAGAACACTTGTGTCAGCCTCCTGATTGCCTGATTAATATTTCATGGTATTTATTTGGCAGCAAGGCGTCATTATCATCAATATTCAACGCTGAACTGTAATACTGTGTCCACTCTATGTAGAAGTAGAGAGACTTTTGATTCAAAAATTAAATTAAATAAATGTGTGTTTAAATTGAAAACACCTTGGCTAATCTGACTCAGTTAATCTGTTTTACCAGGACTGTGTGTGGGTGGTTTGATCAGATTTGATTGACAGTAACATGGCAACAAATGCGAAATGAGCCCACAACGGTTATTAATTACATTTTGATTATATGTTGCTCTGATTGGTGCATTGGTGCATCACCTTTTTCCAACTGAGCCCGCCCACTTCAAACCAATGAGAAGAGTTCAGACAAAAAAGCAAAAAAAGACTAACATTTTTATAAACAAACCTGTTGAGTTAATGTACAACTCCATTGCTTGTATTAAGATGATGTTTAATATAATATATTTAAAGGGCCTTTAACTTTACTGTACTGTACTCACTCCTAGTGATAAAACCACAGAGAATTATAACTATGGAGCATTTTGGCATCTTTCAGCCCATAGTTTTGGTTTTACAACCTGAAACTTAACTGTTTTGATTCACTCTCACCACTCTCGTCGTCATTGCTTTTAACCACAGCAAGCAGCAGTTTTCAGGGAATTTGCTCTGAAACCAAATGTATGTTACCTGCTCAACACCAAACACAGACAGACAAAGTTAGCAAATAGCTAGCAAACATAGCGGAGCATTCAGCGGCTAAAGAGACAAATATCTCTCTCAGGAGTTAGTGAAGACAAAACCAGAAGCTAAAAGAAAAATGAATACTGGAATTACATTTGACAAACTAGACAGCAACATGACTCAAAATGAATGCTAATGCTTCTATGTATCTAAAAGGGCTGGGTATCATTTAAAAAATGACGATACTAGTACCAATCCAAGTACCCTTAAAGTGATACCAATAACAATTGAGTACTTCATTCGATAACCATCATGTGAATAGAAGCATTAAATTGCATAATAGTGCAATTTTTATCCAGTGTATCAGGCGTGTAGTGTAGCCACACTTTAGAGCGTTTAAGTCGCATCTTGGCTGTTGAGCTGCTAAGCGCGCTAACTCAAATTCACAGCGACTTCACCACCAGACAGGTTGTAGCTGCTTTGGCAATGGGCCAATCACATGTCACATTAAATCGAAAAATGCTTGCGTTGATTGACTGTGATTAAGTCCATACACATAATCATATGTTCTAGCTCTGGGTGCAAAAAGGATTGATTGAAGGTATCGTTTGATTGGAGACATTTCGATACTACTTGGTATCAATTTATTCCGGTCGATACCTTCATTGTATCGAGTACCGATACCCAGCCCTAGTATCTACTGGAAATGTAGACTAGCAACTGTTTGTGAACACATTCTTCATAAAACATTATTTATGTGTTCACAGCTTGTGTGTGCTGCCCCCAAGTGGCCAAAAAACATCTGTTATTACGGGTTTAAATTAAAACTGTAGTGCCCACCATTTATATTAGTATACCACAGTATAAAAAAGGGGAATTGTTTGTTTTCACCATAATTCCATCTATAAGTAACATAATACATGACTGGGTCATGATTTTGGTCATGATTTTAATGAAAAATGAAGCAAAATAAAGCAAAAAATCTTATCAAATGGGGTCTGTGGTCTAACTTGTGTCAGTTTAGGGTCCCTTGACATGAAAAAGTTTGAGAACCGCTGATTTAAGATATTCTGAGTTAATGAATTTGGGAACAGTTTGTAAATAAAAGGTAAATATAAATATGTCCAATCACTTTGAGGAAAGCAAGCATTTAAAGCAGAAAAATATTAGTCTAATTCATCAAGCTTTTTCCACCTGATGCTTGAACATATGCCTCAAAATGCTGACTTCATTATCCAACGTCAGCCCCGGTCACAATCATGTAATGGATACCCCCCCCCCCCCCCCCCCCCCCCCCACCCTCCTCCCTCCCTCTATGCAACACGCCGCGGAGGAGTGACTGGACTGTCGGCTGCGGAGACATGGCTGAGGGAATCCCTGCAGAAACCTGCTGTACATCACCGAGCTGCACGGCCACAGCAGTCTGACACAGCAAAACACCACCTACACAGGTCAAACCCCATCTAATCTGAGGGGGGTAACGGTTAATAAGGGGGAAAAAACAGAGGAGCTTCATTGTGTGAAGCAGCTGATTTCTCCTGAAACTGCAGGAACACACACAGACACACACACACACAAGCTGACAAAAGCTGGAAACAGAAGGTGCGGGTCGGATGATGCTGGGAATAAACGCGTAAATACGCACCGTTTACCTGAGCGGTCAGTGATGAGCAAGTGTCGGATGATGATGATGACCCTTCTTCTTCTTCTTTTTCCTTCTTCTTGTGGTGCTGATGCTGCTGCTTCTTCTTCTTCTTCTGCGCTCAGGTCCACGGTCCTCCTCAGCCTCCGAGCCAAGCCCCCACTCTCTCTCTCTCTCTCTCTCTCTCTCTCTCTCTCTCTCTTCGCTCTGTTTTCCACAATGCATGCCGGGAACGTGAGGGGTGTCGTGCATTCATTACCGCAGTCGGTCCCTGAAGCTGATTGGCCGACAGCACCAATTGGGAGAGCACCCCTCAGTAAAGAAAAAGGGAATAAATCATGATGATCTAATAGGCCTTTTCTTATCATGTAATATTAATTATAAATCAATATTTTCCTGTATTATTTACAACATCAAATGTAACTAAAAAGATCTCTTAAATAATATAAATCAGGTTAATGATATAGGATACATAATATTCTCTAAACAAAATCTGAAAGTCTAGTTTAAAGCTGCACTAATCAATATTTTTTATACTAAAAGTAGCTATGTGTAATGTGAAAAGGGTCACTTGTAGAGAAAAATCCACCCTCAGTCACAGAGTTTTAGTGTCTTTTAGCTCATTGTTTTGGTTCTACGGGCTGCAACTTAACTGTTTTATTCTTTTCCCATCACTCTTATTTTAAGACAAGGCAGCTGTTTTAAGGGAAAAGCTTCGACCCTGCTGTCAAGGACTAAACAGCTGGTAAAACTGATAACCAGCAGGTGAACACAGTGGAGCATTTAGCTGCTAAAGAGACAGATGTTTGTCTCAGAGGTGAGTTAAGACTAACCTGATTATTTGCAAGATGGTTTGTTACACCACCTGAGAAGTCATGGAAAATGTTCGGAAAAGGGCAGGTAAAAAAATATTGGTAGGTGATTGGATGAAACATCTATCACCATCTATTACTGCCGTCTTACCTTGTGAGGCACTGATTAGTCCAAACCACCGGTGGTTTGATCACAAGTGTGTAACTTGAAGCCCAGAGCCCATTATCAAAATGAATACAAATGCTCTTTCTTTGCTGAACATGTACAAATAGTTTAAGGTTTTAACTTTATAAAAGGTAATAAAATGTCATTATTATGTTTCATTATTCAAATAATAAATTATTATTTGCTGTCGAATTAAGCATTCTGGATCTATGTTTTTTAAGGAAAATTGTACATATGATTCTACATGATGCTGTTTTCTGATAGTGAACAAAAGTCTGAATGTTTTTAGCTGAAAAAGTTTACTGTACACTACCTTCAGCACCAAAAAGCAGTCAGACAACATTAGCAACTAGCTGGTGAACATATTCTACCATTTTCTGCTAAATCCTGATACCTCCCTCCGAAATTGGTGGAGACCAAAAAGAGCTAAAAGGAGAGTGAATCAATTAATGAGACAGCCTGAAACATAACTAAATACAATATAAATACAAATGTCATTCCGTATCTGCTGGATGTGTAATATGTGCTAACTGTCAGCAGAAAAGAACCAAACAAACTTGACAAGACCTTGACAAATCAAGGGAAAGGAGACAACAAAGACCGAACAGAAAACCAAGACTTAAATAATAACTGAACTAATGAGGGAAAGGAGAACAGGTGACCAGACACAAGTGCAATCTGCGAGTGATTGGCTGGGAAAGACACTATGAGCAGGACAGGGCTAATGAGGGAAGGGCAGATGTGAAGGGAAAACCACAATAGAGATGGGCACACCCACACTAAACAAGCAGACTGGAAGGTAGAGTAAACACACCAGGAAGACAGAACCACTAAAAAACAAGTTACAATTCAGTCCTTCCAAAAAGTCCCTCTCCCACACAGTCCGAAAAGAAAGTCTGAGGGCATCTGATGAACAACAACAACCAAGGAAAACAAAGACAAACACAAGAGTGAGATAGAACCCAACACTAACATTGTTTTTACAGATTTCTCAGCTGCCCCCAAGTGGCCACCAAAAAACAGTCCTTGCTTTCCAACATGATTAATTACTGTCTCTTTGACCAAAGAATTAATGGAAAATGATTGAGATAACTGTCAGGCTGGTATCAGCAGAGGTAAATATTTGATGACGGCACTGAGGCACAAAAGGAGAGTAAGTGGACCCGCAGCTGTCACTGATGTAATAGAGTGTAATAACAACATCATCAATCTCTTTTAACCCACCGTGTGGTGTCATGATACCACTGAACAGTGCTGCTGCACATGTTTGATGAGGGTTGGCTGTCCTGAAAGAGCCTTCTCTGTGGTTAAAGGCACATTTCTCATAACTGCAGGATGTTAACTCGATTGATCATTCATCCATTTTTAAATACCTGAACACATATTTCATTTGAGAAGTGCTTTACATGTCAAAATGTATAGATGTTAACAATAATATGAAGAGCTTAATTATGACACTGCAGTCTTCAGTCTACATGAACACGTGAGCACAATGCTGGATCTAAAAAAAAATCTCAATGAATTCATAGATAACTGAAAAATTCTTGGATTGTTTTAAAGCTAATTATATTTTAATGAGATGCTACGGTCCAGCTTCCAGCCCTCTGGAGGCAAACAGCACATTCACAGATGCAGCAATAGCAACTAATTAATCTCATTATCTTACGTTACACTGCAGTCATTCCTCATCAGCATGAAGTTGGATGTTTATGGACAAATACAGTTCTACAGTTAAGTCCAAATCAGTTTCTGTAGGCACGTTTTAGTCGCTACTTTAATGCATTCATTGCCCCTGCTCGTTCTTGGGTCAATGAAACAGCTGTTGCAGAGACAGTCTGCACCTCAAATGTGTAAATGCAAATGCTATCCAGTCACAGCAAGACACATCTGTATACAACAGCTGCGCAAAAATAAATCAAGTTTCAAATCAAGTCTATTTAATTAGTAAAAGTAATGATATGTAAATGTGTAAAAGTAATGATAAAATAGAAGGCAAACGTGCACAAATGTAAAACATAAAACAGATCAATTAAAATAAAAGATTATAAAAATACTAAAATCACTTGAGTAACCAAAGGCCAATGAAAACATGCACGTCTTTATTTTTCTTCTAAAGGTGTCAGTTAGGGGGGATATTTGATCGAAAGTGGAGGACTGTTCCAAAGCTGTGCAGCTGCAGCCACAGAGGCACAATCTCCCATTCCAACATGCCTTGATCGTGGAACAGTAGAAAGCAATTATCCTGAGGATCTAAGAGTTGGAGTAGAGGCAGAAAAGTTCTGAAATAGAAACTAAGATGAGAGTACAGGCTCAGAGGACTGTCGCTGTCTCACAGCAGTTTTATTACAAGTGCAAGTCTTTCCAAATTACAATAAGACAACTTTTTCCATTGTGTCTGTGCCCCAAATTGAAGGCCAGAAAATATATGTGTGTATACATATAGATCTCGATATATCGATATATATAGATATAGGTATATATACCCACACACACACACACGTTTGTGTATATATAAATCAACTAAAATATCCACAACAGTAAAGGATAGAAGATGTTAAAAATGCAGCCTCACTCTGCCTAGACATCAGACACATGCAGAGGAAAAGGCTTTTGCTCTGTTTGCTCCGGTCGAACAGCGCCCTCCTCCAGTTATGTGCCCTAAAGCAGTCCAGCTGACTGTCCCTCTGTGGCTGGAAGTAAAATTCAGTGTAGAAACTGAGACTGATATGCTACATGTCAAGCACCTTCAATGACCTATGTGACCATTGGCAGACTTAAAGAGAAAAAAGATTAACCAAAAGCACAGCTGTTTCCATATACCTTTCATGATTAGCTGATCAACAGGTGCATTATTGATCTACAGAGCTGGAAACAGATGTGCTGACTGCAGCTGTTATTTAAATCACCACAAACATTTCAGAAACTCAAAAAAAACTTCTCCTGCCCGTAGCCCAATAAAGATCTGACTCACTTCCGCTAACCCTTGGGTTTATGCCGCCATAGCATTCTTCAATCGGCTGGAACAAAACCATCATGACTCAGCAAAAGCATAAACACCTCAAACACTAGAGGGGTGCACACCAACAAAAAGGAAAGGACTTAATTAATTCATAAGCTCTTGCAATGCAAGAAAACCAGATTTTCCAATATGCTGAGGCCTGGATGCTCCTACAGTAGCAGCCAGTTCTGCAGGATCTGCTCTGTCTACCAGGAAACGACAGCCAGGGCAAGAAACAGCAGCCGCTGTGGGCACAGATCAGACAGGAAGTAGCTGCTTAGGCTGGTTAATGTCAGTGGATATTTACTGTCACTGGGTGGGCTGCTGCATCCTGCCGGGCACAGCTGCATTTCCCATAGGACAGCTCCATCTTAATGGGCAGCACACGCATAATGAAGCACGGATGCTGGAGAAATGGATGCAGTGGTAGTGACAGCCGTGTCCATTCTCACCCTGGGAATGGTCTCTTTGTAATATACTGTACAATCAGAGCTGCTCAAATAGTCTGTTCAGAAAAAAAACAGCTTAAAGCATTGAACCAAAGGGAAATAGATTCCCAGTAGATTATTACAAGCAGCACTGACAGACTTTTTTTGGTCATTTAGCAGCAGAGGAAAAAGCTGTAAACACAACATTGACGCACTATAACCAGAGGTTGTAACGTGTTAGCAAACCATTGCCTGCTTAGACATTCAGCAGACATATACACTGTTCAGCCAAAGAATTAAAACCACTGGCAGGTAAAGTGAATAACACTGATTATCTTGTTACGGTTGCACCAGTGAAGGGGTGGGGTTAGGGATAGGGTCCGTTTTTGAAGTTGATATGTTGGAAGCAGGAAAATTAGCAAGCATAAGGATCTGAGGCACTTGAGAAGGGCCAAATTGTGATGGCTAGATGACTGGGTCAGAGCATCTCCAAAACAGCAGGTCTTGTTGGGTCTTCCCATTATGCAGTGGTCAGTACCTACCAAAAATGGTCCAAGGAAGGACAAAAGTGAACCTGCGACAGGGTCATGGGTGCCCAAGGCTCACTGATGCATGTGGGTAGCGAAGACTAGACCACCTGGCCCGATCCCCACAGAGGAGCTACTGTAGCACAAATTGCTGAAAAAGTTAATACTGGCTATGATATACAAGTGTCAGAACACAGTTTCCCCTGCTGGAATCACCTACAATGGGTAAGTGAGCATCAAAATTGAACCTTGGAGCAATGGAAGAAAGTGGCCTGGTCTGATGAATCACATTTTCTTTTACATCATGAAGTATATATTAATTGGTAGATTCTTGATGTGTTGATGAAGAAGGAAACCACCACTGACACGTCTCATTTGTATATCATAAAGGTTTTATTACAAAAGAGAACAGTGTCAAGACAGCCAATTTTGAAAGAGTCCCCTTGTGCCAATCTGAGTCTCTCTGCCCACTCCAGCTGTAGTTGCCCCTTATATAGTTTCTTATCTCTAAAACAAACATCTTCTAAACAACTGATCAGTCAGATAAAGACAGCCCCTGACCTGACTTTTCACCTTTAACCTAAGCACAACATCTGTTTTTCAAATCTACCAGGACACCAATAGATGGCCCAGATGTCAAATAACAAAGGACAAAGACAGGTTAGATACCACAATCATGTCACGTACAGCCTGTGGGAAAAAGGCGAGCTGGCGGAGGCAGTGTGATGCTCTGAGCAATGTTCTGCTGGCATTCATGTGAATGTTACTTTGACATGGATCATTATTGTGGGAAAAGTACACCCCTTCATGACAACAGTATTCCTTAATGGCATTGACCTCTTTCAGCAGGATAATGTGCCCTGCCACATTGAAAATATTGTTCAAGAATGGTTTAAAAAACGAGTTCAAGATGTTGCCTACAAATTTCCCAGATCTCAATTCAATTGACCATCTATGGCTTGTGCTAGAAAAACAAGTCTGGTTCATTGAAGACCCCCCTCGCAACTTACAGGACTCTGCTGATAACAACTTGGTGCCAGATACCTGAGGATACCTACAGAGGTCTGGTGGTGTCCATGCATTTATGAGTCAGAGCTTTTTTGGCAGCACAAAGGGAACCTACACAATATAAGTCAGGTGGTTTTAATGTTTTGGCTGATTAGTGTAAAGCAACATTAGTACTGATTTAGAGTTGTGTTTTTGGTCACCTGAAAGATGTAAGTCACATATTCACTCTTTTTTTTGCTCTAGTTTAGTCTATCTACAAACTAAGGGGACTAAAAGGGAATATCTGCCTCTAAATTAAGTTTATGAGAGCAGTGAGAGTTAACTAAAACCAGGAAAAGGTGGGTGGTGCGCGCAAGACACTGAAACATTATATAAAACTGCAGTCAGGGGATTATTCTCTGATGGTTAATCATCCTCACTTACAGCTTGTCAGTCACATTGCCCCAAGTCATTTGATCTATTGGTAATACAAAAATGTTGAATAATGCAGTTTAAGCGCTAACATTTTCTGTGGTTAAAACTAATTTACATTTACACAGATCAGAGTATATCTGGAACCAGGGTTTGGTGATTTTGTAGTTAGGCAAAAAGCCTTGATATATAGCACATCTGACATTGGCAACAAGAAATGCCTACAGGTTTAGACAGAATTATGGCAGGTGTGAAACCACTGCATTTTCTATAACAGTGGTATGAATGTAGTATGATTCAGTGCACTTTGGAAATAAATGTACATAACTGCCACATACCTTTAAATTGCATCTTACCATGTACACATTTTCCCATTCACGCTGCAGTTTGTCAGGAAAGACAACAGGGGGCCAGAGTGTGTGTGTGTGTGTGTGTGTGTGTGTGTGTGTGTGTGTGTGTACGTGCTGAGGGAGGGTAATTTGCAAGCCTAATGTCTTAAATCACAGGAAGCACCAGCAGCCATATTGATCATTTTTCATGTGCTGCCTCATTTCACTAAAAGGCCCGAACTGACTGCTGGTGGCATTTTTTAATTCACTTACGAGAGAGGGAGAGGGAGATGGAGAGGGATAGAGAGAGAGAGAGAGAGAGAGAGAGAGAGAGAGAGAGAGAGAGAGAGAGAGAGAGAGAGAGAGAGAGAGAGAGAGAGACAACACAACAAACAATACCATGTAATGTAATACTGAAAATAAAACAGTGTTTCTGTGTGCACTTAACATGAGTACTGAATTTATTTTCAAAGTACAAAAATCAATAGTGATTGCAAACAGTACAATAAGAAGGTAATCATTTTCAGTTAGTGGAATCTTAATGTGAATGAAACAAACCAAATTAAAGTAGTGTTTTAAAAAACAAGGATATACCATATGAAACAGAAACGGCTCAAATATTCTTCTCAAAACCTCATTTACATTATGCGAATGAAGCTATTCATTTCCATCTTATTTTTTGCAATGCCGAAAGAGGATTCTGTCGCTCCCTGCTTGTTGTGGAGCTGAGCAGCAGGAAGGTTAAATATCAAGTGTTCCTTTGTACAACCATGAAACATGAGTAATCATATAGTAATGTGTGAAATTTCCAGAGCAAATTTATCAGGACTGCACTAAGGCATGTCTATGATACATTTTACCAACTGCTACTTCTCATGAGATTGACAGTAAAAAGGTGTTTCTTATGTATTTAATGTTAGCTTCCACCACCACACCTCCATGTGATTTAGTTGCTGCTTGGCTAGCTCAGTCATTAATAATACTTGTTCACTAGTTTTTTTTCTACAGGACTTTTTAAATTTGAATTATTTTAGTGGGGGGGGGGGGGGGGGGGTTTATTACACATAAATAGGCACTTTAAATTACATTGTCATATTCTGCATAAAAGCCATGCATTGCACACTTTAGTAGATATTATTACTATATGTAATCAAATCACCTAATTATCCAAAGTGTTCCATGTAACCATTATTCCTAAGCAATGACACAGGAATCAGACTGTTTCTTTCGGGCTGGGATTGGTGGGGGAGGTGGAGAAGATTGTCTGGATTGGTAAGACGGGGGCTGGAATCGGTATGAGGCTGTGCTGGGTTGGTAAGTTGATGTGGGGGTTTGGTATGAGGCTGTGCTGGGTTTGTAAGTTGATGTGGGGGGGTTGGTATGAGGCTGTGCTGGGTTGATAAAATGATGTGCTGGGTTGATAAACTGGTGTGCTGGGTTGGGCAACTGGTCTTGGTGCTGGTACTGGTCTTGGTTTCGGTGCTGGTGCTGGTACCATGACAGGTGCAGGTGCAGGTGCAGGCGCAGGCGCGGGCGCAGGCGCGGGCGCAGGCGCGGGCGCAGGCGCGGGCGCAGGCGCGGGCGCAGGCGCGGGCGCAGGCGCGGGCGCAGGCGCAGGCGATGCACCATATAATGGGTCAAGTGGGTGGGCATTCTTGTACTGCAGCAGGTATTCAGGGTAGATCTGGTGCTTCTCAAACACAACAAAGATGGAAGGGTTTGTAACGTCGTCTACACAGCTGTCATAGAAGTTCACGTCCCCGCCATCCTTAGAAGGAGGTCGGACGTAGCTGGAGGACCCTCTGGTGTAGTCCCCAACCAGCACCCGTGAGATGAACATGGACTTCAGAACATCAGAGTTACCAGTGTAGTTGTGGGAGTATTTGGCATCCCGGGCAAAGTAACTACCTGAGTTTTGAGAGAGAAAGAGTTTTCAGATTTGGGAATTTTGTGAGAAATATGTCATTATAGGGCTGACACGTAGGGGCTACACCTAGGGATTGTTTCATTATCAATGATTTTTGAATGAATCATAAACACACAATGATTTGTTTGGTCTTTAAAATCTATTTGTTGTATAAGGTGTCTGAGCAACAGATAACCCAAACCCAAAGATATTCAGTTTCCTAACATATACAACAAAGAAAAGCAGAAAAATCTCCTGGTCGTGAAGCTGGGACTGGTGAATCTTTGGCATTGTTGTTCGACTTATCAGCTCATCATTTCAGATATGAAAGCACTTTTGTTTTAAAAAGTATTTTTGGTGCATTTTGGGACCACATAGTAGATATATTGCCCTGGGAGGAGCTATAGACTATGTCTCTGAACTAGAGGTTATCACTCTCAAACAATAGTGATGGAGACTTAAACACAAAAAAGAGGAAAGAAGTCATCCTATCAGAATAAATGTTCTATTTAATTTCAGACAACAAATCCACATCTTTTGCTCTCTACCTAGTACATAGTCCAGAAAAGGTATTTCTTTAACGTACCTTTGCCAAAAGCGGTTCCATGAGTTCCACAGATTCTCCAGTCAAAGTTGGTCTTGCAGATGGCAGGTACATATTGAGAGTCAGTGCCATGAAAAAGCTTTTTCTCTGTCACATTAGGGCCACTGTTTGTCTTCATTTGATTCTTCTGCCTTTATATGGAGAAACAAATCACAAAACTTACGTCAAGTTTAGCAATGTGAGCTAAAGTTTAAAAAAACCCTGATGTAACAACAACCGTTATGAACATAAGTGGCAATTTCAGGAAAATGTTTAAAGCCAAAATGTGGCAAAAAAACAGAAGTCAATAAAGCTGTCTCAGTAAGGTCGGTTACACAGCAGTACTTACCTAAAGTTTGCTAACGTTAGCTAAGATTAGCCATCATAAGCTAATGTAGCAGCAAAATAAATTGAGCAATGGTCATTTTACTGCTTATTTGTTCAACTTTTCATTTGAAAGAGGAAGAATGTTATTTCTTCTTTTAAAACATACATATAGTCTCTACACAACCAGACAGTAGAGAATATTTGAGCAGATACAATGATTTTGTAGCTAAGAAGATATAATTTAAACCTGCAGCGTGGAACACTGCACATGCTCTATGGGCAGAGTATGTGCACTAAAGACTTACGCTGGTGGAACCAGCTAACTCCCAGTTAGCTATCTGCTAACTTGAATGGGGATAAAATAATTTAATGATGCAGCTCTTGTAGACATTCCAAATGTTATCAGACCAAATGGATCAAATTCTGACTGTGAAATAAGTCATTTCACCAGTCTCTAAGATGGCTGTGTGTTAGAACTTTAAATTTCCAGACCAAACACATGAAAATCACATTTCAGCATATGGTATATTGAAATACACACCACTGATAGACTTCCCAAAGAGCTTTGTTCTGAATCCTCTCAATTTTGACGATGGCAAATCCTCTCATTGTTGTACAAAAAAGAGCTTCAATCACCTTGTATTCATCTAAGGAGCGGTTGAGGGAAACACTCTGGAAAACATACAACAAATTATTTTCCCCAGGGAATACAATTTAAATTCATGGAGCAAAAGAGATGTTTACGGTATGTTTATAACCAAATCTATCATCCAGTTTGAGGGTATGGTTTATTCATAATACCTTGTATCCTGTTTCAGGAATCTGTGTCTTGTCCCAGTGGTCTGGTATAGCAGTGAAACTTGGTTGAACCAGAGGCCTTCTGTGAACAAAAACAGATAAGGGTTAGGGGTAGTTTTATTATGAGGTGGTGCCTATAAAGAGGTTGGAAAAAATATAAGAGTCAACAGTGTAATTGGAATGTCATACTGTACCTCTTTTTCGCTGTTCGGACATCTGCTGCGGAAACAAACCGAGGCCGTCTTCTCACAACCCTCTTAGTGCCATACCGCTTGTTTGTTTGTATCATGTCTGAGGGAGAAAAAAAACGTCATTATAATAATATTTGAATATTTAAAAATGCATAAAACTGTAAACATAAAGATAATTTGCGCACTCTTTGTTTACCTTGGAAACTGAGTGAATACGACTGTGAACCAGCGGTGAACTCCACCACATCTTTGTTATTTGCCAGAAATTTCTCCTCCAGTTTAGCACTGTCCATGTCTGCTGGGTTGTGTCCACCACTCTGCCATACAATACAAATAAGCCTGAATTTACCTCAAAAGTAAATGAACAATCAGAAGCCAGTCTGACTAGCATGCATAGCTTATTGTCAAAAAGAAGCTGTAAACACATAATTGTGAATTCCAGCCAAAAACATTACTGTTTACTGCAAATACAGCAATACAACATTCAAAGTCATTTTTCTGCCAAATCAGAGATCTGTGTCATACAGGGTCCTGTTCTTCATGTATGGATAAGTTAGTTAGCTTAATATGATTGTTGATGATTTGATACAGGCCTGGTTTGTTTATCTCTTCAAAGCTGGCTTAAAATTTATTTGGGGCTGGTGTCAAAGGAGCGTGACAAATAAAATGTATGATACATGTATAATGCTACAATATTTGCTGTTAGTTTCTTTCCTCAGAGGTACTGCCACACGACTCATGAGGCAGTATGGCAGCCTCTCAATTTTTTTGTGTGGATGTAAAGCCGCAAAAGATGAGATTAAAACTTAAATGATGTGCATGGGCAGCAGCTTAAGCAACAGAACACAGCAGGGAGAAAAGAAATGTAAAAACTGGAACAAAAAACAGATAAAACAGAACATTAAGAACTACAGGGTTACATCTACACACATAATCTTCCGTTCAGTGCAGGCTTAGTAGCTCATGAGTGGGAAGGATGAAGTGGGTAGTTCAATCCCAGTGTGCTTTGAGTTTTTAACGTTCTGTCCCTTTAAAAGGCAGAATCTGAGACTATCTTGCCTGGGTCAAGACCTTTGAATCTGCCCACTCCACCAAGTTGAGTTGACAATTCTGTCTGATATCAGGCAAGAGACCGCCTGTTCCACTTTGACTGTCAGAGTCCACATGGACCAAAGCCAATACAGAGTATTATCATTAGAAAGCTAATATCACATTATACATTTCCCTTCAGAGTGAAACTTGGACAGCTTTACTTCTTTCTTGTCGTGAGCAAAATTAGAAACCTTTAGGTTTGTGGTGTGTCCTTTCAAGTGACCATTTTTAGCCACTCTCCGCCCCACTAGCTTTACTGGCTGAGGCATGTTGTCAGTGTGCATATCTTCACCTAAACAGCTGGCTGCTGCTGCTGCTGCTATCTGAAACTGTTATCTGTTGGGAATTGTTTCATCAGCTGTCATTGCTGTAGACTTCAAACTTGCGAGTCATGCATCTGTCCACCTGCTGAATTTAAGTCCAATATTCATTCTACTTTTAGCTCTATGGTTGTTTCCACCAATCCTAAGGGAAATTGACGGCTCTTTAGCTGCTCAGTGATCCACTATGTTCATCGTCCATCTGTCTGTTGTTCGGTGCTGGGCAGGTAGTCTACAGTGGGTTTATAACAGCTGCTAACATCTGGCATCTTGATCAATTACTTCTATAAACTATAGATTAGAGCACTTTTATAGAACACAGGACTTGCAACAAAATTCAGAACTGGACTGTTTAACGTATGTTGAAGTTGTCAGTGTTTTATACTTCTGAAATTTGTTATATTTTGTGTATGTGTGTATAGTCTACCGGTCATTCAAAGTCATGCTATAAACCATGAACACCAGTGAGAATTTCTGGTGTTAACTGCAGTTACTCACAGCTGAAGCATACAGGTTCCACTTTCCAGACTCATCTTCCCAGTACCAAACCCATTCCGTGGTGTGGATAAAGGTCGGCTCCTTTAAAGAGTTAACGGTAGAGAGTCGTCGCACTTGGTTCACCCCACGGGTCATCGCGTCAAAATACACAGGTAGACTGGTGGAACTGCAGGGATAGTAAGGACAAAAGCAAAATAAAGATTAGTTTAATTTCACAATTATTATTTGACATTATTGTATTTATTTGAAATGCACATTTTAGCTGTGGTCTTTTCACTCTAGTTTACAGGTCATAATAATGCAAATACGTTTTGTTGTATAAAAAGATTCAGATCATTACTTCAGCTCATGCTGTACTATAAAGAGTTACTGTAATAAACTGATTTTGGATCTGACTGATTTACACTGATTGATCCCTTACTGATTTATATCATACCCAATAAACCAGTACTGTATTTAAATACAGAAGCAAGATGCTCTCAAAATTGATTTTATTTGCCGTTGGTACACGGGTCAGTGTGACATCAATTTCATCATCTGTCCACAAAGGTTTGCCCAATATTTGTGACCATGCTGACTGTACGCACTGCCAAGCAAACCAACAGGTTCTCATCTCGTGCAACTGTTTGTACTAAAAACAGTGTATTATACTTTCCAGACTTTGTCCTATTCTTGTTTACAAAAACCTTTTCTTGTCGTTCTGCCAAATACAAAAACTCTTCTAATTGCTAAGGTGTGTATGACAACAGCTGTCTGTGCTCAAATTGAAGTATGACCAAATCTTCAGTTCAGTGTGTTAGCATGTTAATATTTGCCAATTAGCATGAAACAAAAGCTCCAAGGACATGTACCAAATTTCATAGCAATCTGTCCAACATTTGTTGGATATTTTAAACCAATCCAACTGGGGCTGTGATTGGCAGACCAAACTGGGGGATAGGGTTTGTTGTAGTTATGAGATTAAACTTGGTTGCTAACTGTAAATATAAACCACAAGATGGTAGTGTTTAAGAGTAATTGCTTCTCAGAACTACTGTGTAGTGACAGAGTGTGAGGGATGCCTTATAGGCAACATGGAACACAGTAATTCCAGTAAATGCCATTACAAAGCCAAAGTACCTGTATGAGTTTTGAGGTTCACAGTAGTCCTTTTCAATCGTTTCGTTATCAGGTAAGTTGGTCCACTGGTCACCCTCTCTGATCTGCCACCTGTACGGCATCTTGTCATGATGCTTAAAACAGCGCTCTGAGAATCCATCAGTTAAAGAAGATTGTTAATCAAACTGATCGGATGAAGTGTGCAAAGTACATTTTGTACATAATAATGTTTGGAAGCATTATCTTTCACTGATTACTGACCTTCATGTTTACAGTGTCCTTTGATGAAGTACATACATATCTCAGTTTTATCTAAAGGAAACAAAAAAGTACACAATTAAGTATTGTTTTTTTTGATACTTTTACACACAAATATCTGATTCTCTTTGCTCTTTTTTACTGTCTTACAGGACAGTTTGCGATTTCTACATGAAAAGACACACACTTTTTCAGCTTCCACAGTTTACCTCTGACAGGCCTTTCTCCGTATCTCCTGTTTGGCCCGTCATCTGCGGCGTTGACAGCAGCTAGGATGTCACTGGTGGAACGGTTGCGTTGCAGCTGTTGATGGTTACCTCTGTTACCTCTGTTGCCCTGACCACCTCTCTCTCTGAAAGCACCGGAAGTTTTATTCGGAATCTTCATTTGCCTTCTGTTGGAACCATAGTCGCTGCTCGCATCACTGTCATTGGCAGCACCATAGACGTCACTGGTGGAAAAGTCTTGCTGCTGTTCACCGTTGTCGTCATTTGGATCCCAACCGCTGATCACACTCATGGAACCGAGTGCAGCCAGGAGGTCATTAGTGGAACAGGTTAGTTGCTGCTCTTGACTGTTGCCCCTGTTACCTCTATTTCCCCTGTTCCCTCTATTGCCTCTGTTGCCTCTGTTGCCTCTGTTGCCTCTATTGCCTCTGTTGCCCCGGTAACCACCTCTCCCTCTGGCAGCCATTGGATTGTTCCCATCACATTCCCCCTCTTTCACTCCATCATTGCCCCTATCACCCCTTTTGACCAAGAACCACAAAGCTTTTTTATTTGCATAAGTTGTCTTCAAGGAGCGAAAGAGATGGTCGGGCACGCCTTTATCCTGCAAGGTTTTTAATGGCTGTGGAGCACCAAAATCATGAGTCCTGTAGCAGTTGCAGTCGTTGATAACGTATCTCTCACAGATGTGCAGTCTCTTGCAACTGTCACCTTCCTGACACCGGCCGTGCAACCCCTCACCATTGTTGTAATCGTGACATATCTGGATAAGAGAAAAAAGAAGCCATGGGAAACTAAATTAACTAATTATTTATTATATTTAGTCTTGTCTTATGTGTGTCCTGCCCACTCTCACTATGAATCACTTGGATTTAATGCTGTTTTTGTTTGATATTGGACTTCTGGTGTTGGCTGTCAAACACAACGTTGTGTTATCTTTGACACATATCTTTTGACTTACATGTATTTTATAGAATATAAGACTGTTTCATGGTAAAACATCATATTTTTAACATCGTGAACACAGGTTTTACAGAGAAAGATCGGACATTAGGAAAATCTTCTGGTTATAAAGTTGAAAAAAAGTATTAATCAACAGGATTTTGGTATTGATAATTCAGGAATCCCCTTGGTCTGAAAAAAAGATCATACACTGTATGAATGACTCCTGTGGATGCGTGTTGTATGTTGTCAGACTTACCTGAGGCAGGAGCGTGTTGTCGCTCTGCAGCAGGAGTGTGCACAGCTCTGTCCTGCTCAGACTCACCAGCTCATGCTCAATCAGTATCCCCAGATTGGCGTCAGAGTGCATATCATGGGAGAAGCTGCATCCTCTCCTGTAAAACACCCCCACATAGTTTAGTCATGAGATTAACTGCTCAGAAGAAACAGAAAGCTCTGCATGATGTCATGTAAATGCAGCAGTACGTTTAAATTTAGCTCAAATTTCACATTACAGAACGAATATGAAGGCTTATAAGGCTATCATATACCAGTTGGAAAATGTGAAACCCATAAAGTCAGTTGTACATAGTGCTGCTATCATAAAAGTCAAATGTCTTGGGCAAATGATTGACAAACATAAAACTAACTACCAAAGCATATTCAATAAAATATTAGTTCTATTGGCTACTGCAAAAAGGCACTGAACTTGTGTATTAAGTGTCTTATTCATATGTGATAGCCATCTATATTATCATGTTGACAGGGCTAAAGTTCACCATTGTGTCAGCACTGTAAAAAAAAAACAGGTTACATCATATCTGACTTGCCTTCATTGTCTGACTAAGAATGGAGTTCATATGACATTTCAAAGTAGAAAATGCATCCTGGATTTGGTCATTTCACCATATATATTCACTATATGCAAGTGAAACACTGGAACAAGCAAGCAGGCAGTTTGTTTATGAGTTTTGAAGCTACCAAAAATGTTCTAAGGTAATGTAAGAAGTGTGTTTATTGTATGTATTCCAGGTTTTTAATTTGATTACAGAGCAGCCAGTCAAGGGACATCTGCACTTCCATAAAGTTGAGGGAATCACAAGATGCATATTGAGACATTTTGTGCTTTTGGTGATTTCCTGTTGTTTATACATTATATACTGTTATAATGTCAGATATCTAGGCTAAACATGGCTAAACTTCAAAAACTTGAGGTTAAAGTATACAGAAATGCTGTCAGGGCTTCAGCCTGTCCTGAACACTCCATTTATGACCTTTTTTTCTACCTTACTGACAAGCTGGTGAATAAAACCATGGTGGTTTTTCTCTTTTAACTTTTGAAAAGCTCAGAGAAGACTTGATTTAACAGGCTGATCTTCATGTGTTAAGTTGGTGGACTTCCCCTTTAAATGTGGCTGTTGCACCACAAGGCTTCCCTCAGTGTTTGTTTTCATGACAAACCTGTAATATCGGATTTTTCCAACAGTGCACGAACGCACCACGTGTTCCTAGGCCGTTTAAACGGACAGACATATAGCTACAACACCGAAACCAACTGTAACAGTGGTTTTCTTCACTGAATATCTTTAAACATACATACAGAAATACACAATAACAGCATATTTTACATTAAATCAGCTGTTTATGAAGTCACAGGCCTCTACAACTGTCAATCAGAGGCAGTCACAGTTTAAGGAGCCATGACCATTAGGCCTCAATCAACAAGCAAACACATTTACCTGGACTGAGTGAATTTGCAGGTTCCGCTGAAGAGGAAGTTTTTACACAGGTGTAAGCCCTTGCAGGACCCCTGACAGTCTCTGGCTCTGCACAGCTTCAGGCCGGTCCGGGCCACCACCTTCGGCTGCCCAAAGGGATGGCACAAAGCAAATTGATCATTTTTAACAATAATCTCCGAAATATCTGTGGAATCGCCAGGATTTAGATTATAAATTAATTCATCGGTGTTTACTGCTCCCTGATTGGCGCAGATGAATTTCAGTATTTCGGACTCCTCCATCGTGCTGTTCCTCTTCCTCTTCCACCTTCCAGCATCAGGAAAACAGAAGCGACTGAGTGACTGCTCGGTTCGGCTGAGCAGGGAAAAGTTGGTATCGTTTCTGATGATTGGAAACCGAAACTTAAGTATTTTTAGATGCTGTTGGGTGTTGTAACGCTGCTGTCCACCGCTTGGGGGCGTCCCCGTGTTATAAGTTTTCACACAGGGCCTGGACTCATGAGGATAGAGGAGCCGGTGTGACAATAACACAACTAATATCTAGTCTGTTTTCGACTGTGAAAGACATTAAATATGGATACATATAAATATAAATAAATATATCTGCATGTAATTGTATATAAAAGTTGATTTTAATGGTAAACTATACTGTTTTAAACCAGAATGAAACGAAAATTAGACTGCAAAAAATATTAATATTGTTTGCTCTCATATGAACTCGGTTAATTGCTGAATAATTTATATTAAATCTCTTTAACCTTCATGTCGTCCTCCCGGGTCAAATTGAACCTGTCTGTTTTGACTGTTCCTTCTTTCCTCCCTTCCTTCTTTCTGTCTGTCCTTCCTCCCTCCCTCCTCTCTGTCTTTCCTTCCTCCCTCTTTCCTCCCTTCCTTCTTTCCTTCCTCCATCCCCTTTTCTTCCATCCTTCTGTCCTTCCTTCCTCCCTTCCTTCTTTCCTCTGTCATTCTTTCCTTCCTTCCTCCCTTCCTGTTTTCCTTTCTCCCTCCCTCTCTCCTTCCTTCCTTCTTTCCTCCGTCCTTCATTCCTTCTTACTTCCTCCTTCCTCCCTTCCTTCTTTTTCTTCCATCCTTCTGTCCTTGTTTCCTCCCTCCCGTGTTCCTTCTTTCCTCCCTTCCTTCTTTCCTCTGTCATTCTTTCCTTCCTTCCTCCCTTCCTGTTTTCCTTTCTCCCTCCTTCCCTCCTACCTTCCTCCCTTCCTGTTTCCTTTCTCCTTCCCTCCCCCCTACATTCCTTCATCCCTCCTGTCCTCATTCCTTTCCTTCCTTCTTCCTCCCTTCCTTCCTCCTTTTCTTCCTTCTCCCTCCCTCCCTTCCCTCCTTCCTTCCTTCTTTCCTCCCTTCCTTCTTTCCTCTGTCATTCTTTCCTTCCTTCCTCCCTTCCTGTTTTCCTTTCTCCCTCCCTCCCTCCCTCCTACCTTCCTCCCTTCCTGTTTCCTTTCTCCCTCCCTCCCTCCTACATTCCTTCCTTCTTCCTCCCTTCCTTCCTCCTTTTGTTTCTTCTCCCTCCCTCCCTTCCCTCTTCCTTCCTTCTTCCTCCCTTCCTTCCTTGACTCAAGGACAACAGGAGGGTCAATCCATTTTATCAGAAAAATATTCTTATATAAAAAACAAAGATCTCTCTTCCTTTCATGTTTTTGACTAGCAGCAACTTTTCTTTCAAAATGTTTGCAGATGATTTTTTTAAAAAGTGGGTGAGTGACATAAAATCTGATTATAGTAATCTCTGTAATGTAATCTGTCACTGCCACCAGATAAACACCTACGTGTGAGTGTCTGGCCTGCTGGTTCTTTGTGTTTTGGGGGAAAAACACAAATAGTTTAATTCCTACAGTGATCTTGTGACTTACATTTTCCTTTACTTGAAAGTGACCTCATTCCAGCTGCACAAGGGACAGAAGGAAGTAAAGATAGTTTTTATTTGAACCTGTTTTTCAGACCAAAAATACAACAAATCTGATATGACTACTTCTCAGTGATTATGAAAATACCTTTATGATGTAACTTTTGAATAACCAAGGAGGTGGATATACTCATGCAATCACTTATTTGGTGTTTCAGTTTTCAAATTAGATCATTACAGTCAAATCTGACCTGGAATTTCACAATGGGCAAAGATATATAGATGCATACCATGTTATCAAGAGATGTCGAGTTTGAGTCCAATAACTTTTGTCGCCTGTCAGATGCAGAGTATGACGAGTCTCTGAAAGGTTTGATACCATGACCTTCATCTCCAGATCTCAATCCAACTGAATATTTATGGAAGACTTTGTAGAAACGTGTTAGAAATCATCAAAACACCATATAGGGGAATATCTTTCGGAAGAATTGGAAGTGTTAATCTCTCCGGAGGACTTCCACAGGCTTGGAAAATCTATACCACAAAGCTTTAAAGCTGTTTGGAGGTTTGTGTTGGACCAAAAAACCTAACTAAAACAAAATGTTGCTTTTTGTGTGAAATGAGCTATACAAATAAAGCCTGAATTTGTCACCCATCTGGTTAGGTTTGTTACTTACTTTACTTTCACCAAAACTCTGTATTCTTGAGATCTAACTTACGTGTTGAATCCATTTGCTTCCTCATAAAAAAAACATGCAAAACTAATGTTTTTAAAATCCTACATTGTTTACATCTATATTAACTAGCTTGCAGTCTTCTTCTCTGCCTTTGATGATGCATTTCAGCCATTTTTAGATCAGTGGAATAGGGTGAAATGATGTGCATATATATACATAATCGTGTGTGTGCATGAGTCAAACAAAATGAGCACCAACTCATTTAAAAAACTGCTAAAAAAAGTCTATTTTATTTTTGTACTTTTGTGTTCTATCTTGTGCCCCTGACTGCGAATCAAGATTCCCTTCTGGGTTAATACACTGACGTGAATTGAACTGAAGCCCAAGCTATGACATCATCATTATTTTATTTTATTATATATATATTTTTTTTTAACAAACTTTTCAAAGCTCTCTCCTGACCACATGAGACATTAAACCACTATTTCACAGGTAGTTAAACAGGCTACTTCTCATGTCAAATCAACTAAACTCAGTGTGTAAAATCAGTGGAGTGCTCCTTTAAACAGCCTTTAATGTGGTTTTATGTTTCATTTACATACACTGAGCTGAGGTCATCAACAGTTGACTGCACCACGACCTTGTCATACTTTATGCAGTTTAGTTAGCAAATAACAGACTATGCAATACTTGATACTGATATACAAGTAGTCCCTAAATGTTCCTACAGTGTTGCATTTTGCACTGCATGCTGTCGAATTAAAGCAAGGCAGTTTAGCCTATTGTGTAACCGCATTTACATTAAGCTTTGACTAAAAAATAAAAGGAAAAGGAGAGTGTGTGTGTGTGTGTGTGTGTGTGGAGAGTGTGAGACAGCAGTTCAGTCGTGTGTGTGTGTGCAACACGACCTGCCGCGATTTCCTGCTTTGGGTTTCCCTTTAAAAGGGGGCAAGGCTCAATGCTGGGAATTCACGTCATTTCGCCGTTTTACACACATCCAGATCAATGAGAGAGAGAGAGAGAGAGAGAGAGAGAGAGAGAGAGCGAGAGCGCGAGAGAGAGAGAGAGAGAGAGCGCGAGAGAGAGCGCGAGAGAGAGAGAAAAAAAGAGAGAGAGAGAGACGTCCGTAGCTCTCTCGCTCTTCCAGGAAGGGATTATTAACCAGCGCGCTGCCGACATGTGAAGGGAAAACACACGCAGACAAAAGAAGTTTTCACGCCGACAGCCGCGTTATGAAGCCAGCCAGCAGATAGAGAAAACAGCGGGCTACATGAACAAAACAACTTCTCCCGAGACTACAAGCCGAGCAGCCGGACCACCGCCGCTTTCTACAAGGAGAGAGAACATTTGGAGATAAAACGAAGAGAAGGGGAAAGGGAAAAGTGGAAGGAGACGGAGAGAAGTTGACGGGAGATAATGTCTGAATCCTCCACGGTTGTGACCAAGGTAACATTAAGCTCCTCTTTATTTCATTGTATTTCATTTTGAATTTTAGTTTCTCCCTCCAGCGGACACTTTGTGCCGCGTTTAGTGTCGTGGTGACATTCCTGCAGGGATTCACGGTGTTTGCATATTCGCTCCTGCAGGCAGGTAGCAATGTGTCTGGTGGTGGAAGTGGAGGAGGAGGCGCGTTTGTTTTGCTTTGCCAGTCATCTGTTGCTCAAGGCTCCACGCTTTTTTAGTTCGCCTCCTCCACTCCGCCGCTGCTTGATGGGAAGTCGTGACTGTCTGTGACACGCTAAACGCTTGATGTACCCTCCCCGAATCCCCCTCCCCCCTTAAAATAAATAAAAAGTGATTAAGACCAGGTGGGCGAGCATGTTTTTTCTTTTTCTTTAAAAAAAAAGAAAAAAAGGATGAGCATCTATAAGACAGCAACTGGATGGAAGGATAGATGGAGCAGACACTAGGGATATACTGCACTGTACTGTACTGTGCTGTAGCTATTAAATGCACCATTGGATAAGCCCATACCACAGTTAAGTAATACTGTAATGGGATAGGAGTACTGCCATTTACAAAGTCAACACACTGCAGTTAAAGTGACCCATCATTTCAGTGAGTTAACACTTAAAATATTGCAATAATATTGACAGGTTTTCTGTTTTAGAGCTGGAACATTAGTCGATTAATTGATTAATCAATGAACAAAAGCTATTGGGATAATCAATTAATAGTTTGAGTCATTTAAGAAGCAAAAAATCCCTTCAAATTCCTTACTTCCAGCCTCTCCCAATGTAAATACTTGCTGTTTTCTATCATTTTTGGGACATTTTAAGGACTGATCGGCATATTGATCAATTGGAAAACATATTTTGATTTATTGATACAGTGTTTTGAGTTTTATGGCTGCTGGCTACAGTGTGTAAACAATCGCAAGATACTTTATGCTTGGGTCATGTGTCATGTGTTGACCTGAATTATCAATCATTCATTAATCAGTAATGAAAAGGAGGAAAGTGTTGGAGATAATGATCGTCTGTTAGTCCCTGCAGGACTAGAGCACTAGAGCTGAAAGAATACACTGATCCGTTGTTTCACTTGGTCCATAAAGGAAAAATAGTAAATCACTAGTCACTAGTTGTGGCTTCTTAAATGTGAAGATTGGCTGCTTTTGGGTGTTTTTATATGACATTAAATGAATGTTTTTGAGGTATTGGATTTTAGACATTTGAAGAGGCCCCTCAGAAGTTGTGATGGGCATTTTTCTGTTAAGACTTTAGCAATGAATTAAAAGAAATCATCAGATTTAATGATACTTGATATAATCGTTAGTTGCATATATAAGAGGGACACTGTATTATTTGGGATGAGGTCCACCGGCAGTGTTTTGTTTATGAAGTATGTCTCGTCATTGCTGAGTCTGATGTCATACTTCTCAACGCGGATGCATCCTGAAGAACGATCTTTATTCTGAGAAGTTTCCACCACAGCAGCCGGCGGACGGGACAAACCCTCACCCTAAAAATATAAATCACTTACTCTTTTTCTGCAGTGTCTTTATTACGAGTAATGTGTCGTCTTTCCACTAACCTGACCCACAACACAGAGTCTCAGACGTGTGAGGGACTGCGGTAGCAGAAAGAGAAGGGGCCGCTTCCTTTTTCTGGACAACAGAATTTTTAGAAAGTGTCTCAAAAGGTCTGTCTGGATGTTAAGCGAAGCTGGGGGCAGGGGGATAAGCCTTCGCCTCTGAAAGTCTGAAAGGAGGAAATAGAAGACTGAAAGATTATTGCCTGGCTTCCACAGGAAATTCCTGGTACATACAGTTGGTGTGCAGCAGGTCTCAGAGTGGCTGGGTGGTGACAGCAGGCTGAAACAGAGGAAGAACGGCCAAAAGCTTCATTTCCTCAAGAAACTGAGGTGGCTTCGTCTCCTGCCCTCATGTGAAGGAAAGGAAACCAGTCAACAGAGACAGACCGCAAACTGGAAAACCTCATACCTTAACCTAGATTCAGTAAACGTGCACAATAGCAGAGCTAGAGTGACTGAAATCTATCCTGAATAAAGCTGCAACTATCTACTGTTTTCATCAGGGAATAATCTGCTATTATTTCTGGTTGTTTTAGTCTAATATAATGTTTAAAAGAAAAGGAAAATTCACTATATCCCAGAGCCCAATGTTATATCTTCCAATTGCTCATTTGGCTCACCAAAATCCAAAAAAACATAAAATCATATAAACAAAGATATCACACTGAGAAGCTGAGAACAAAGACTGCTTGCCATTTGTTTCTTACACTGAAATGATTGATTGATTAATGAAACGTCCAATGTGATTCCCCACAGAGGCACTTTTAAGTTGATGGTTTATATTTTTCAAAAAAGGTAGAAATGGATAGTTGCATACATGTGACTGACATTGCTTAAGATGTTTAGAACAAAAAGTGGGAAAACTGGTATTTTATGAAGTATGGCAGTTGCTACATACAACTGCTACCATATCTGGCCTGTGCAGACTTGTTAAAAAAGACAAAACAAAGCCAAAATACACACAAATATATTGAGTTTGATGGGACTTTTTTTTATGATGGTCCCACTTATTTCTTAAGCTTTTCCACCCTGGAAAAGAAAAAAAACCCATCTGGAAACAGCAACTGAGAACTTCTAAATGTTTTCTCTGAAGTTCCAGTTCAAATGGTGCTTGGAATGAGCAGTTTTCCATGACCAGGTTAAGAATGACCCATACTGCGATCGCTATGGAAGTCAGTAGATGAGTGTTTAAAATGCTCAGAATATAGTGAAAAATGCCCATCACAGCTCTGTATTCAAATAGCATTTTTTTTTTTAGTCTCATATTTGAGAAGCTGGAGGGATCAATATAGTGATATTAATATTACATTTCTGTCTTAAAACTTTTTGAAACAAATTTAAACAATAAATTAAATCAATAATTAATCAAAGCCATACTTTTAGACTAAAGATACCGTCTATTAGTGATTAAACTAAATGAATTAGTCAATCAACAAAAAAATTAACAATTTTAATTAGATATCTAAAGAAGGATAAACATTTGTGAATTCCAGCTCTTCAAATGTGCTGCTTTTCTCTGTTTTATATCACTGCAGCATCAAACTTAAATGTTTTCGACTTTTGCTCGGACAACACGAGCTATATCAAGAGATCACCTCAAGAAAAATAAACTTTTTTTTGGGTGCTATTTATTTACATTTTATAGATGGATGAAAATCTGTCTGCATTTTTTCTGAGCCACTAAGGGGTCTGAGGGGTTGAAGATACTCAGATGAACATATTTACCAGTAGTGCATTGGTTTATTTTAGGGCTCAACTGCACTGGGGAAGCAACACATGTGCTAAAACATGTAAGGCATTCTGGATTTCCACAGCTTGACAGGCCCGTGTATCAGTTTATTAGGAGCACACACACACTCCTCTTCTATGCCTGCGTGTGTGTGTGTGGGGAGATGAGACTGAGCCTTAGCCGCTGTTGTGGGTGCACGGCGAGGTGAGGCGAGTCAGCGTGGGGCTGTTTGGGTTCAGGGCCGGTGTGTGTCGTGGAGCTTTGTGAGCCATGCTTTGTGTCTCTGTGTCTATTCATAGCAGGAGAGGAGCTCTTTCAGTCCTTCCGCGAACCCGCTGCCAAACTCCACTTCCTCCCCCGTCCATGCTCCCGCCGCGAGGCCAGCCAGCCGAATGGAAGACGAGCCTGCCAGGCTGCCTGCGCACCTGCGTGAGTCACACACACTCTCTCTCTCTCTTTCACACACACACACACACACACACACACACAGATGAGCAGTGACTCCTACTCACATTGATCAGTCGGTCATTTGTATAGGACAGATTGATTTTTGTTAGTGTTTTTAGCTTTTCTGTCCGGTTAAAGTGGTAATGTGGGAAATCGTATTTTTATTTAGTCTCATCCCAGAAGTCACCTGTCAATCAAGCCGTGTGGGCGGGTTTTCTGGTAGACGCAGTTTAAGCAATATCAGTTCAGAGCAGGGAACGGATGTTTCAGACAGCGTTATCAGATACAGAGGAGCCAGCATGAATAAATAAAACTGTTGCGGATGATTATGACACTTTAATAGTTAAAATCCATCACATCCAATCATGACAACACACACACACATTCACATACCATTATGACTGCATGAGTGCTGGCCCGGTCATGCCACACCTCTCAGCTGGGAGGCGTTGAAGCAGATCTGGGGTCAGGCACCTGAACCGTACACGCTTGCACTGGGCCAGAACTGACAGACCTACTGCACTGGAATAACCAACAGATACGCAGCAGTCAGGTACAGATAATGTGGAGCAGAGAGAACACACAAGGGAGGCTGGGAACAGAAAGGGTTGAAGACGTTGAGAGGAATTTGGGTTGAGTTCAAAGTCAGCATGACATGATCGATTTATCTGAACTCCGAAGTGTTTCCTCCTTTAGTTTGGCTCTTTTGTCTAAGTGAGGACGTGGCTATTGACTGAAGTGAGGGAACAGGGACACCTGCAAATTTCAGAGGGAGAATGAATGCAACCCAGCTAGTTACAAAGAGCAAATCCAAAACACAAATCTTGTCAAACAGAACCAAATTGTGCCTGATGCTTATATTCATCTACATCTGCACAATTTCCTCTTCAAGGCTCATGTTCCAACTTAACTTTTTCAGAACATAACACCTTTTTTTTTTTTTACTATTCTTCTGACCATTGAATTAGAGCCGCCCTTGAACCACTTTGAATGCACCAACACAGTGAATCGCATTAACGAATGAATGACTTGAAAAAGAAAGGCGGTGAAATGTTCAGTGTTACGTGTAATGGAATTCTTGGAGCGGAGTAATTCAGAGAATAGCAGGAAACCTTGAATATATTCAGCAAAAATAATTTAATTAAAAATTTCAAGGGTTTATTGGGATACTAAAGAGTGAATCACTGCAAGCTTTCCTAGTGTAGTGAAGTTAATTTGTATTAGTATTTGTGTAAAAGATTGTATGCTATGGAAACATTTGTATAAATTCACAAAGGCTGCCTACTAAATTCAAAGAAATCTGCTTTTTGATGACTGTTTTTCCAGATGAAAAAAAAACAACCCAGCTGAATAAATGATTTTTAAGCAGGATTATTAACAGACGTGTCATCTTTCTGTAAGTCTGAAAAACAGCATCTCAAAACTACTACACAGGTTTTTAAAGCTAATTTAAAAAAACAAAAAAAAACACCTATTAAAACAAGACTATAACATTTAGAAGATATTTTTCCTCATACAAATGAAACTTTGAATCTGTTAGCAATATTTCGCTCCCTTGCTCAGTTCTTTACAGTCAGAGCTTTTGCTGCTACAGCTTAGCTCGGTTTTGTATGACCAATAGCGATGGTGGCTAGAAGTGGCTAACGTTAGCAAACTTTTAACAGATATTTACATCACTCAGCCAGCTGGGTTTGTCGCTCTTTTTAACTTGTGCTGCTGTTGTACAATGTTTCAGCCTTTACACGTTTTCCACAGTTGTTCAGCAAAAGTTGCCTGCTTTAAGTTGCTGTTTTTCTTCAATAAACATGAGAAACATTAAGCTAACGTTAAGCTCCTAACAACCGGATTTTCCGTGTTGTCCGAAAATGGCACCAATATGTCACTCATTCGTGATAAGTGAGGGCAGAATATAACAAATGTAACTCTCGTCTCCCAAACTAAACATGGCTTAGATGACAACAATGATGAGTGGCTGCTTCAGTCTGAATATCAGGCTAAAAATGGCCCACAATGGTATTAAGTGTGCTTGAATTGTAGTTAATGGGCTATAGCACAAAACAACTATCAGCCTCTTCTCTGCTGTTCATACCAGTTAAAAAGCAGACAGATTTGTCATGATTAGCTGAAACTACAGTAGCAGTAATCAGACTTGGGAATGGAATTTATTGAAAAAATAAACAAATTTCCAGTGAAATTTTCATATAAAATAAAAGAAGTACTAAAGGCCAGTAAAAACAGGTGTGTCTCATTTGGCTACTTTGAATCAAATATGGAAATACAACAAGGAAAACTTTCCACTTAAGTTCAGACCAAAGAAAACTAACTGTAGATCTCATAGATACACCTGACCTGCACTTCTCTTTGTCTATTTAGCTTAGAGTACAGTGTTGATTGACCCAAAGGGAGATTCAAATGAGTCAGTGAAGGAAAAATCTGTTTAAGTATGTGTTTTAAAGAAATGAAGCAACACAGTGACTTTCATGGCTGGCCAGGGCCTTGGTTTGGTTGTATCAGCTGTATGTTGCTTAACCAACGGGAGAACAGGTGAGGCCGGAGTGCTGCCAAGAGATAGGCTTGATATTCAAAGAGTAACCCTGAGCTTCTTTGTCCATTCGTCTGTCAATATTTAACCAGTTCATTTATTTTCTTCCAGCAAGTGTGAAGTTCAGGGCTTTTGCGGGGCGTTGGGTTGGGCAGCTGTACAAGTTAAAGCTGGATGAGACGCACAGGAAACTCCCTCAGCTTACTTCCTCTTTTGCATTGTGTCAGAAAAAGGAAGAACGTTCAACAGGTCCGCGTTTAGTTTCCTGTCAAGTAAACCGATGGGTCAGATCACATCCGCAGACTTGTGGAAGTCCTTCTCTCTTTTTTTTTTTTTTTTGTCAGATTCCAAACAGTTCCTCACACAGACCAGACTCTCACACATCTGCAGTTCAGGAAAATATCTCTTTTTCTTTTCTTTTCAGTGTTTAGTTTATGGCTGGTCCTGGTCGGGATCCACTCTCCTCCCTTCAGACAGACAGCGACATGTATTTGTCACTGCAGTGACCACACTGTTAAACACCTCTGCTCGTCCTTTCTCCTCTTTCCTATCTAAACACACGTGCTGGAAAACAAGTCGTCCATTAACCCCACGCTCAGAGGGAGTTCTGTCCTGAAGGGGGAGAGGATAGGAAGAGAGCAGGAGGAGGAGGGAGGGAGGAGGGAGGGAGGAAGGGAGGGAGGGAGGGAGGGAGGAGGAGGAGAGGGGAAAAAAAGACAGAAAGAAAAAGAATGAGGGAGGAAATTGCAGTGTGGGCAGAAATCCGCCTTCTCCATTTCCTGGGGAGGAAGTGGATTAGATCGGGGAGAGTTGCAGCCTGCTCCTCACACTAAAGAATGCTACCAGGCTCCATTTTTAACCCTTTCAGCCAGTATAACACACTTTAAACCATAAACCAATGAAGGTATATTTACATCTTAAAAATATACCTTCATTAACTTTAACTTACTTTGTATTTTTAATCTTTAATCTCTTTTCAGCAGGGTTTCTTGTTGTTTCCATTGTGCTTTGTGTTTGTTGTTCTGTGAAGTACTGAGTTTTCAGTGGAATGATTTTAATAATTCTTTCCATTCATTAGAAAAGATGTTTTAAATGGAAAGGACTCTGGTTTTTGTGCAGTTAAATGTCACAAAAACCAGCACAGAAAAATCTGAGTTGCAATTTCTGCGACGGCGCCTCAATTGTAAACCTGCCTCATATAAAGTTTTACTTCTTAAGCACTCTTGCCAAGAAATCTGTCTAAGATCCTTTTTTACTTGTACATTTTTTACAAATTAAACCAACGAGATGTAACATGTTGTACTTTTAGACAGTGCCAGGTTAATAGTGAAGCTTTTGTTATGCTTTGAAAGAAGTGGTTCGTATGACCTGTTGTCCCGACCATCGTTGAGAGGAGGGAGACATGATAATCATTTAAATTCGGGCTTAACGGTGCACAATTGGAAGGCATTCATAGTGTGGAAAGTGAGAAAATGGTTGAGTAAAGAATGAAAAAAAAGGCTTGAGAAGGACATTGAAATGTTGGTGGCTTTCTCACCTGCACACAGGTGGTCCATCATTGCTTGAGGTGGGTGTGAATGTCGTTTTCAGAATGATACACAAATTGTCAGATTGTGATGCCGCAGAGATATCGAGGAAGAGTTTTCAGAAATATTCTGAAGCACTTCTGATGCAGTATACTGGTGCTATATAGGTGCCCTTAGATCATTATGGTGGCTTTCTCACCATAGATGGTCAGTTACTGCATGAGGTGGGTGTGAGTGTCAGTTTAGGAATGCTACACAAATTTTCAAATGCTGATGTCAGAGAGATATCGAAGGAGAGTTTTCCCGAAATCTTTCAAAGCACTTCTGATGCAGTATACTGGTGCCTTCACTCCAAAATTTAAATACGTGGAGGTACCATATTTTGTTTAATTTTATATTAAATGTGTATTTTCAACAAATAGACAGCCACACTAACACACATTAGCATACACAAAAAGGTTGTTTTTTTTATTGCCTGTTGTTACATAGGTGCTCTTAGATTATAACATTAAATCAGTCTTACACTTAATTAAAAAAAAAAAAAAAAAAAAACTTCATTGAATTGTGGCTTTAAAGAAACCCACATTAAACAGCTTGTGTTAGGAGTCATCTAGGAGGATTTTCAGCTTTAAACAGCTAGCGGAGGAGTGCTGTCAACCACCCGTGATGTTTTCTTTGTTTGTCTGTTCGTGTCAAAAGCGAGACAAGTACTAAAAGGCCTGGCAGGGTTTTTGCCTGCACACAGAACACAACAGAGCAGTGCAGACGCTAACAGATGAGCTGGATTTGTCGGGTCAAATTCAGCAACGATTCAAGGCACCATCTTTCGATATGGCGGTTACGTACTCATGACGCAACTGGAAACTAGTCACAGAGAAAACACAGGATTATTTAAAGGTCTAAAAGACAAGGCCTATTATTTTGCAATAAACATGCAGGAAATACAAAGGATAACAGTGTCTGCAAGAGCAGAAATATCTGACTGGATGATTAAAAAAAATCTATGTCCATGGAAACAAGACTGACTGGTTTCCTTGGTGTGTGCACACGCGTATGTGTGTGCTCACAGCTGGGTTTGCACTATGCATGCTTGTATGAGTGGGTGGATGAGTGTGAGTGAACCTTGTGTCTTTGTGTAAAGCTTGCCAGAGGTAGTGTAGGTGTATACTGTGTGTGTGTGTGTGTATGAGTAAGTGTGTGTGTTACCGTACATGACTGCAAACCCCCCGCCAGCTTCCTTTGGTCTCTGCTCTGTCTCTTTGTGGTATATTACCCATTTTACTGTGTGGGGGAAATGGTGTTATAAAGTATGTATGTGTGTGTGTGTGTGTGTTTGTATGGTGTGTGTGTGTGTGTGTGTGTGTTTGGTCTTTCTGAGGGGAAATTTCCTGCCCCTGGAAGCAGCTCTTGTCCTCAGGAATTTCCTGAGTGGGCAGACGGCGCTTCCTGAATAAATGTTGTTGTTGTTGTTGTTGTGCTGTGTGTGTGTGTGTGTGTGCGTGCGTGTGTGTGTGTGTGTGTGTGCGTGTGTGTGCGTGCGTGTTTTAACTTGCTCTCTTTTCTCCTCTGAAAGGGAAACTGTTCTCACATGCCAGCAAGTGAGCTGAGTGCAGCCCCCTTCTCTTCCTGTTCACGACAAACTCCACATGGCGTTTAAAGGGGGGTGGGGATAGGGGGATTGCTTTACTCTAAACATCACAATGAACACATACTCGTGTTACAGACAGGCAAGTGTTGATTTCAGGCTTTAACAAGAAAAGTCAGAAAAACTTAACTGAGACTACTCTTCTTCTTGATGAATATCCAGTTCATGAAGTCTTTTCCATTTGCTCTTCTTAACACATGGTCTGGTAGATCTTTCCTGCCACACAGGAAGTGATCTGTTTTATATTTCCAGTGTGTTTGGAATAATAATTAGAAGAAAAACACAGAATTTAGCATGAACAGTGAATGCTACCATGGCTCAACCTGCAGACAATTAAACTTCAACCACAGATAATTAACAGAAAACACTGTTTTTAAAGGGCCTCTTCAGCAATTTCAATATTGCACTCAAGTTCCCTTGAGAGAAACTGATCAAAAAAAGAGTTGTCAAAATTGATGCAAAAGAGGCCAAAATCTCTCGAATTTTAATCCCCAGTAAAAAACCCCACTGGATCCTGCACTTCCCATAATGCAACTCAACAGCACCTTTTTGTTTTATCAGCCCTGCCATGTAAATATCCATGTCTTTAAGACTCCATAGCTTGGATCCAATTCCACAATACATACTAATATTGCACTGTATGTACTAAACTGAATGTTGCAGTATACTTCTTTTAAAGTTACACTAGTATCTACTTTTAGTACTTGACTGTTTTATACCAACTGGAAATGATACAATAAAATGCCATTGGATGTAAATCAGATGGCACCAGTTTAACTTCACAATGAAAGAGCCTATTTTTTTTTTTCTTTTTGCAGATGTGAGTAGCCTGTATATTTTCTTTGAGCATTGCATTGTGGGATTGTAGTGTACACTAACAGCACACTCAAATGTTTCTTGGTGTGCGTAGTGCATTTTTTCAAGTACTGTACTTTTCCAATGTGAGCAGATTAAAGAGTCAAAACCTGCTTAGAGTTAGTATGTAGTTTGGAATGGAGACACAGTGCGTGGCCTTTCGTTTTTAGGCAGGTTTTCTGCTCCAAATTTGAAGTTGTCAATCCCAAGCTTGAGGTTTTTCTCAGAACTCGCAATACTCCTCCGGAGCAGCAGAAGACATTATCCAGCTGTTTCACAGGGCTGAGCAGAACAGCCTGTGACATGTAAAGTGACTTTGACATATAAAATCAGTGGTGTTCCTGTTTAATTTTGTGACTTCTGGGAAACAGTGCTGAAACACCGCAAACAAAGATGGAAACAGTATCCTAAATTTAGGATCTGACAGATTTTCACTTAATCCTACAGTGCATTGAAACCATTTAGCTCTACAAATTGTGTGAAAAAATGACACAAATCAGTGAACAATCGTTCCCAATCTGATGACAGATTAGTAAAGGGAAAGCATGTTTACATTACAATAAATGTAATATGTAGTTGTATCTCTGAACATGTATTTAAATGAGACAATATCACAGATTGTGTTGAGTGTTGCTGCTGTGTTGTGAATTGCTGCCAAAGACGCTTTGCATTAGATGTGATCACTTAAGTGTTATACTGCACAAAATGCTGACTTCACTTTTTCTACATGGAAAGAAAAAAAAGTATTTGATGCATTCAGGGTGTGTGTGTGGGTTTCAGACAGACAGTGGCCTTTTTGATTTAGTTAACAAATGTCTTTGAAGCTTCTGCATTTTCAAAAAAAAGAAGGGCAAAAAAAAATTTGGCTCCCGAACAAAAGGAAGAGTGGCAGTTGAAGCTGGATTCAGGAACTAACCTACAAGAGCCGGCTTGCTCCTGCGCTCAACAACAAGCTATCAAAAACAGGTCGCGCTACTTCCTGGCCATAAAAGTTCCGTGTGATTGATGATCTGTTTTATGTTTGTTTTGGCTGGATGACGTCCAGTTTTGCCGGACGGGGACAGGCACGCGCATGCTGGTGGAGGAAGCAGAGGATGAATATGAGACGGGGTGGGGTGGGGTGGGGGTGGGGGGGTTCTCTTGACTGAAAAGTAAAAGTGTGTGTGTGTAGGTGGATTTTCCCCTGCCGCACCCACCTGACAGGGAATCAATGTACAGAGAGACACAAAAAGTGATAACTAGTGCTGTGAGGATTAACTGAGGAAATGTGTTTTGCTCTCATACCCACATGTCCCTGAGTCAGGGTGTCAGAAGGTCACAGCCAGAACTCCTCTTCTTTCCTCCTTCCTCCTCCCTTTCCTCCCCCTCCTCCTCATCGGTCTGGAGAAAGAAAAACCTTTTCTCTATTGAGATAGCAAGACCAATATCCGCCTACTTCTGCTTCGAGAGAAAAGGCAAACATTGACTGAAGAACTGAGTGACTAAGGAGCGTTGAGTTTGGAGAGCAAAGTCCCAGTTTTACTGATGCAGCCCTGCTTTTTTTTTGTTTATTTGCTTTTAGTTCAATGAGGCCAGGCTAAGCTGTAATTCTCAGTCTGAGATTTTTTATGTGGATCGGTTCTTTGTGTATATTTAGACGCTTGAAAGTCAGAAGTTTCTGACAGAAAATAATATCTGAGACTTTCAGGTTCCAGTATGACTCAAAGACCAGCATGTGTGCAGTTTTGTTCCAGATTTGCGATTTAAGACAAAGGAAACAGACCTGAAAAGTATGACGCACCAAAAAAGGCTGAACATGTTGACTCAAAACCTGTTTCGAAATGATTAAAATTGAACGTACATGACTTTTGCAAGCTTTTACTTGTTATGCTATAGAATAAGATTAAAAAGATAAAATCAAACATTAAATTCAACATATTTTTCTGTCATTTCTTTGATTGCTTTAATTAATTTGCTAGTTAAACATTTACCTGAAACTGAGCCCTCAACGGTTACATATACACACTTGACAGTTTTATCGAATTCTTCAATCATTTCTGACTCAATGGAGCACGACTGGAAAAATGTCTAATCTAATGGCTAAATATCTGGCAACCATGCTAGAAATCGAGAACTAGCTAAAGGTGTACAGCCATTCAGGAAGGTCCACAGTTCTATTTGTTTCCAAATGATGGTGGACAATGCAAAGTACCTTATCTTTGGCTATAGTCCAAACACAGTTAATGGTATCTTGAGGAGAGTGAGCTCGAGTAACTTGAACAGTTAGCAAACTGAGTCAAGCAGAAATGCTAACATTAATGCTGACATTGTGTAACATTAGCTTCTTGTAAGTTGTGTCCCAGTGCTGTACTACATACTAATGCTATAAAGTTAACTACACCTATGTAAATGTACTTTCTAATTATGTGGTTAACTAAAAAAATCACTGATATATAATAAATGAATACTTTATTTCTAAAAAACTATTTCAGGTTAAGCTCGCGACAAGGTTAACAAGTAAACGCTAGTGCGAATGCTAGCGTTGTAATACTAGGTTATTTTAAGCTGTGATGCAGTTCCATACCAAACACTAATATTATAAAAATGGCTTACAGTTACATACACATTACGACAAAGTTACGAGATAACACGATTACGAATTACGTGACAATAGTCCCAGATGAGCTCTATAGAAAAAGATAAGATACGTTTTTTAGCATACTGACGGATTGAGGGTCTTTTTACTGTCTAGCTAAAGTTTATACACGTTTGGAGCAGTTGTGTGCGTAAGCTACACACTGGACGTCATATACATCATATGCATACGTTGACTGAATGATCGTTTGATAGTAAATGTCGCCTACCATTTTATATACAAACCATTTTAAATTATAGTCAGTCTCAATTGTGATAACTTCTGGAAGCATTCACACAATTTTTTGCTACTTAAAATATTACACCCACATTAGTAATACTTTTAGTGAATGCTGTAAGTTATCAATTTTTATAATATTGGGTTGTGGCACAATATTATTCATGAACACCACACTCAAAACTGAAGCCAGTTTAGTAGCATATATCATATACTCAAAACATGGTTAGAATTAATGTAGGCTTTACACTGTACTTGGGGTTTTGTGGTTAGCTACCCAACTGATGTCTAAACAAGAAAATCAGTCAACATGTTTAGTGACATTTCCCAATCAGAAACAGATAAAAATTATCAGTTAAGTTTAGACAGATCTGTTATCATGTTATCACACATAAATCTTCAATATGGCCATCAGAGTTGGACGGTACATTTGTTAAAACCATTTTTAAAATTAGTTTTGTTGTGTTTTAGTGTTTGTAAGTCAGTTACTAATTGGCGTTTTTTTTGTGAGAGAAAAATAAGCAACGCAGGGAGCGTTGTGTGAGTGTCGGTGTGATGTGTAGCGCTGAACTGTGATTCTGGACGGAACCTTTAGGCTTCACAGCAGGACAGACCTCATTAACTCGTCTGGCTGAGGGGGGAAGTTGGGGGCTTCTGTACCGCAACAGCGAAACAAGATACCGGTGATCTCATCCTCCTCTTCCCTTCATTCATCCCAAGCGCTTATGAGTTGCCTTGGCAACTTGTGCGCTGTGTATGTGTATGTGTGTGTGTGTCTTAGTGAGCATGAGCGGGGGCCTGAGAAACCACAGAGTGAAAATTATGTGTCATCAGAGAGGATTAGGAGCCCACGGTTTAGTCGAGGGCTTGGGATCCTACTGCTGGCATGCTTGAGGGTGTTATTCAATGTAAACGCATGCATATACATACACACATACACACATGAACACTGTGAATTTAAGGTGCATTCAACAAAGGCAGAGACTGATGGCAGGGAGGACTGAAATTGATTTACTTACTGTAACCGGCAACAAATGTGGAGCAGATTTTCTGACAGAAAACAACCAAAAAGGACAAATTTATCAGCTCTGGGATGTGTGTGAACATGTGGAAGGTACCGCGTGTCAGGGTCGAAAGTGCTCTCTTTCTTCTCCTCTCACACTCTCTTCATGCCATCCGTTTTCCTTTCCGCCTCAAAGTAAGCAAAGGATGTTTGTGTCTCAGTGGCCGCACTGCAACAGAAAGTTTCCCAGTGATGTTTGGAATCAGTTCCCGTCACATGGAGACAAGATTTTTTTTAAAAGACCCTGAAACTCGCAACTTGAATGTGACTCGGTTTTTAATGCAGAGATCAGAAATGATCCGCACTGACAAGACGGGACTGCAGATGGAAATTGGCTAGTAGCTCAATCTGGTACAATACATCTCCTCCCCTTGTGAGAGATTAATGTTTTCTTTTGTACACGGTCCCTGACAAATAAATGTAATAAAGTAAACGGCCGATAAATCTTCCATTATTCAGCTACATCTGTCAAATTGGCAGCTTGCTGAGCAACGTTAGCAAGGAGAACAAAAGCACACGTCAGAGGGGAGAGGAAAAAAAGTTGTAAGTCACTTGATCTGCATTTTGGCAGACACTTCAGTAGTTCTTATAGAATCCTTGAGTTGGAGTGGGTGCATTGATTTTTATACAGAACAATGCTGCAGTAAATACTTCATTTTAGATGAACACTAAATCATTTTGGTTTATTTTCTCTATCATTATGGTCAGCTTAAACTGCTATTGGGCCCAGGGGCAAAAAGGAGTTATAGGCCTCTATTGACCTCCGCCTTCCTCACACTCTATGCGCAGTGTGTATGTACCCTGTTGGGTTTACTGTAAGTACACATTAGGTCAGCTGGAATACTATCTGGCTCTGGTTTGCAGTATGCCAGTAAGTTTGTGGTATTATGCACCATGCACCACAATTAAAGCAGCTATGGTCACATGACAACTTGTACATAAAAAGTGATGCTCATGGTGATGAACTTACAGAGAATTGTCAATAGCTCTCATTGCTTTGATTTTATCGCAACTTCTCCGTTTTGGTTGCTCTGATCTGTGTCCTTTTCAGAGGGCAGCTGTTTTCAGCTAAAAAAAACCTCTGGTAAATCCACTGCACGCAGTTTGTTTGTTTGTACTTTTGTATCATAACTGTATTTTGTAAAATTACACATACACTATACTTGTACAACCACAAGTTATCAGTGATGTTAATGTAGTTGGTCCAAAATTGCAATAGGACATTTATTAACAAAGCAGCAGTTTTTATTTAATTTCAAACCAGTTCTAAGTCAAACCACTTATCTTTCAAAAGATAAGATCAGTTAGAAGAGTCAGATAATGTGGATTTGAGCATGATGTCCCGCTCTGAGTACTGGCTTAGTATCTGTTTCCCTTCCTGTTTGTCTTTCCTGTTAGCCTTTCCTTCCTCTTTTTACGTATTTGTTTAGTCCTCTTGTTCCTGCTATTTTACCTAATCTGACCTCGTGTTTTTCTGCCGTCTTCACACACTATCCGCTACTGCTCTCATCACTCTTTCCTCTCCGTTTCCAGTCTTCCCTTTTCTCTTCTCTGTGTCGCTGCTGTCTTTTAATAAACCTCCCGGCGTCACTCTCTAACCTTACCGCAGGAAGTTTCCTGTGCTGAAACAGAGCCCACGCTGGATTGCTTCCTGCCAAAGTGCGTTGTGGGACACGTTTGTATGGGCCCCCTTCTTCCTCCTCCTTCTCCTCCTCCTCCTCCTCCCTTCTGCTCCCCTTGTTGCTTCCTCCTTTGGGCTCTGTGCAGATGGCTGAGGCTGACAGACCGGATCTTGGAAGGGTTTTGGCAAAGCAGCACCTCTCTCCGGCCCTGGAGAGCGCATACCGCAGCCATGACCTCGCGACCCAGGCTGCACTGCTGCCCGCCCGGCCTCGCTGCTCTCACAAGTCAGCCACGAGAGACGAGTGTACAGCTGGTGCATGCAGTGCAGATGGCAGCTTGATTCAATATTGATAGAAAGTCAATGAAGTAGTCAGTTAGGAGTATTCATGCGTCCTTGATGTATTCCTGTTATTTACTACAGTTAAATTCACAAATAATATGATCTCTGAAAACTACAATTAGACAAATTTAACAGGGAAAAAAAGGTATCGTCACTCTTTTGCATCCAAACTGTAAAAAGTATAACCTTAAGGCCGTAATCTGTGGCAATTTTCATGACATTGAACATCTGTTTGATATTTTCTATCACTAATTGATCCCTTTGTGAATCAACCTGTGACCAGTTCATCTTGTACATTAAAACTTTAGTACAGATTGCAGTTAACTGATTTACCTTTTCTGCTTATGTCCTCAATGGATGGATACATATTAAAAATGTACAGTGTGTATATGCACTTATACATACTATATATTACAGGTAATACAGGCTGGAGATAACATAATCTAGCCATGATTTCTATATTCCTTGTTTGCAGGCCTAAAATGGCGTTCCTGCATATGAAGAAATATGTTCCTTATCTGCCTACCACTAGTTGCTGTGGCTGTGAAACACCTGTATCCCATTCCCTGACACTTTCTTAGGACGTCTGTTGACAAGTGGGGGGTCAGAGCTTGACAGTGTGTAAGCTGCCTTTGCTTCAGATAACCTAGGTCTTCCCGAGCTTATCGGCAGAGCTTGTGGCGCTATCTGAATACAGAGGACTAGAAGGGAGGAAAGAAATGGGAAGCTGACAATCTAGACAGGGTTTCATTTTATATTGATTGCTCTCTGTGAAAACTTCCTTTGTTTGACGGGCAGGGGGGAGCTGAAGGGGGAGGTCTGAAAGCGAGCACAAGGTTCCTATTACTTGTGTGACAGTGACATTGGCGTCCAAAGATAACAGCTGTCCGACTCCCAGAGGAAGTGTTTGAGGACGGGTGATAAGTGAGAAGTAAGAAATGAGTAGTTACGCTCCATGTGGGTGTCATGGATGTTCTGATAGCTTATACGCTCTCGCAAGTCTGTTTCTGTGCGTGTGAAAGAGAGAAGGATGTAGAAAAAGAGAAGGAGGTGAGCCTGAGTCACATTGTAAATCTTCGGGTTACACTGAGAGTGCGAAATTATACGATGAGAAGGCAGTATTTGTGTTAACTGGGATAAATAAGCATTGAAAAAGTTAATTTGCGATACTAAAAATATACATCCTGTTGTGACAATATCAAGATCACAGTTTGAGAACATTTCAGAAATAATCTCAGTGGTTGAAATAAACCTCAGAGGCCAGAGAACAGCAAAGTACTTTGTCAGGCTTAATAAAATTTGACTAAAATTAAGTAAACGAGGACGAGATGAGTAGGATACTAAAATGATCAAGCCTAGCGTGCTGCTAGTAGCCGAGAAAAAATATTTAGCCACAGTTGGTAATGTATGTTAGTTATTAGCCTAGCTGACAACACGTTTTGTTTACATTTTTTATTTCTTGAGGCAAATTTTCTAATCAGTCACTTTATTACAGTCTGTGTTAAGCCTGTAATGAAGTGATTTAGTCTATGAGAGGAAGTTTAGTTGAAGTGTTTCCACATTAGCTTGGGCATTCAACTGTGCTGGTTGCTGCTGGGGTCAGGTTAGCAACACTGTTTTTCTAGAAAAGCTAGTTAGTTAGCCATCTAACATCATAAATACATGAAATACTATAAAACAGTTTTCTTTTTTGTGTGCTAGCCAGTTTTCTTGTTTTGTGTGCGAGCTAATTTAGTTTTTTGTTGTTTGCGAGCTAGTTTTCTTTTTTTGTGAAAGCTAGTTTTCTTTTGTTGTGTGCAAGCTAGCCTTCTTTTTTCTAGTTTTCTTTGTTGTGTGCAAGCTAGCCTTCTTTTTTCTAGTTTTCTTTGTTGTGTGCAAGCTAGCCTTCTTTTTTATGCACTAGCTAATCTTCTTTTTTTGTGTGCTTGCTTGTTTTCTTTTTTGTGTGAGAGCTAGCTTGTGCACCAGCATTGCCAGGTGCAGTAATGCAAATGCTTGTTCACAACTCCACATTTATTGTATTTTAGGGCAAGCTATCGTGTATTAAAATGGATTTAAAAAATGTCTGTCTTTTATGGGACTTTAATACAGTTTTTATTGAGGCCACTGAGCTATCTGTTTGACTTCTAAAGAAGCTGTACATTAACATTCAACCACAGATTGTTACTATCTAGGTCGAATTACCTGTACAACTGTTGTTTTGTAGGTGAACTACTAAGTTACTAAATGACTGATGACTCAGTTTGTATTTTGATGTGGTTTCTTTCTGTCCATTCTCTTAACTTGTGCGCTGAAAAACTAGCTCTTGAGGTCTGTCAGCAGAGGTTTACCAAAAGTAAGATTATTTCTACCTCCATAACAGCTCTGAACATTTTCTTTCTACAACCAAAAATCTCTTCTGCACAACCTTCAGGAAAAATTAAGCTTTTGTTGAGGCTTTTTCTTTCAGATTTCCATAGTCTTCTTTAGAAATGCTTGTTGGTTACCAGTGCAGATGTTTTACACTCATGTTCCCACGGCAGTGAAAGAAACATTTCAGTGTGGGAGGGAGAAGAAAAAAATTCCTGTTTCTTCGGCTCTCTTTTCCTCCATGTGTCCTTGTCCGTTTCTACACAGACTAATAAACTGTCCGTCTTCTGATGTGCATGTCTGGAGTTCAGAGAGGAAAGAGCAGAGCAGATCAAAAACGGATAAAATAAAATAACAGGCTGACCGTCTTTCTCATATCCCCCCACCCACTCCCCCTTTATCCTTTTGATTCATTTTGTATTCTACCCTGTAAGCTATCATCTTCTAATCTTTTATTCTAACCTCTTCTCCCTCTCTGAGTCTGTCTCCTCCTTCATCTTTTTTTCTTTATCTTTGCTGCCGTTCCCGTAATCACTCCCTCCTTTTGGCTTTTATCTCCACTTCCTCAATATCCTTTTTACTGCCTCTGCCTCCTTCCTTCCTCTCCCCCCACCTCCCCTCCCTTCCTGCCCCTCACCCCTCCTTCCTTCCTGCCTTTCCTTCTTTCTTCCTTCCTCACCCCCCAATACCCCCCCTCCCCATCCTTCCTCATACCAACACCCCTTCCCCCTATCCTTCTGCTTCTCCTTCACTTAGCTTATCCTCCTTCTGTATCCTTCCTTCTTCACCTCCATTTTGCTGACTCTCAACCAAACCCCCTTTTCTCCAACTTCTTCTCCCTTCAGGTTTGCAGCCAGTATTCTGGAGCAGAGAAGATGTGGCCCAGTGGCTACGATGGGCAGAGAAGGAGTTTGCACTCCGGCCAATCACCAGTGGGTCTTTCCAGATGAACGGCAAAGCCCTGCTGCTGCTCACCAAGGAGGACTTCCGCTACCGCTCCCCCCCCTCCGGTACTCCACTTACTCATACATTTCTTGAAAAGTACTGTATGTGATGTGTATTCCAGGCTGGGAAAAATGGATACTATTGGGAAATGCAAAGAGTTGAACAAATGAGTCACTTTAGTTGATTGCATTTGATGGTTTTTCAGCCCAACTGGAGCAAAACTCAGACTGGAAAACAATATTAACAGGAAGGAAGAGCAGTTTTACATCATGGAAACACTCTGACTCACTTGTTGCAGAAAAATCTTAGAAATTGTGTTGCTATGCACAAATGCTCAAAAAATGGGGAAAAAGTGACACCTTCTTTCACAATAAAACAGAAAATGGATAGTTTGGGGTTCTGACAGAGGAGTGAGATACTTGCTGAATGCATCAACATGACCACATTCGATCTTATAACAGAATTAATTAATTATAATTTGGGGCAAACACCATCAACCTTTATCAGCTGTAACCCCATTGTGATTTAAACCTATGTTGGGGCTTTTTTTACATGAAAACAGTTGCAAGTAACCAAAACTACAACCTAATAATAAAAAAAAATCAATAGTCAGACAGTGGGAGGCAGCTGTTACAGCAAGGCAGCCGGGGGAGGAAGTAGGAGACGGTTGATCAGGAAGTACAAACCAACCTCAACTGTCGCCCTGGCAACACCAGTGGCCAGGCACATAAAAAATTGAACAAAAGAAATAAATAAATAAGAACTGATTTCCTAGCAAAGTTTTGATTTCTATTTTTAAAATGAAACAGGATTTGTGTCCTGATAAAGTGTGACTGTGTAGCACCCTGGAAATGTTACACTTGCACAGTGACGAAGTGTGATGTGGCTCAAAGTGAGAGTCAGTCAGAGTGGGATGAAATGAGTATTGGCATTGTGAAATATAAAGATAAGACATTCTGGGAAAACATCTGGACAATGTAATTTCTGGCAATTTTAGGTGTAGATCATTGACAAAATGATGAATGTAACAGTGACGTCACCCATTGGTTTGAGGACTTGTGTTTTGAAGCCTTGAGGCATTTTGTCTGTTGCTATCTTGGATTTTTGGAGCCACAGGTGATAAGAAATGTCCATAATTGGGCAAGAGGGTGGAGCTGACCACACACAAGCTGCTTAACTGTGATCATGCTAATGCTAATTCTCGCCATCAAAAAACAGCTTTGAGACATTTAAAACCAAAACCAAACCACCAACCAAATGCTGAACTGTTACAATCAACTTCCCCTAACAGAAAACACAGAACACTTAATGACTAATGATCATAAACTCATTAAGTGTTTACTGTAATAATGAATCCAGTGATAATTAGAGTCATTTTGTCATAGACTTCTATACAATCGGACTTCTTTTTCACTTGCATAGTGGCTTCACCTTTCAAACCCCAAACAACCTTCTTGGTCTAGATAAGTGTTGGAACAGCATCAAAGACTAAAATTACTTATTTGTCAATAAATAAACAAGTATGTGTATAAAGTAGTACTGAAAATGTTTGCCCAAACTGAAGTCTTGGGGGAAAATGTGATTCACAGGTTTTATTAGCTGTTTTTAGTTGTTTCCCATGTTACAGTAGAGTCATTTTGTCCTGAAATGGTTTTGTGTCTCAAAAGCTTTCTTGAAAAAAGAGTTGTTGAGAGATAAAGCAAACACATTATAGTATCAGTGGTTGTTTTGGCTCTGTTGTCAGTGACATCACTGAAAATGTAATTTTAGGGAACAATGCATATTTTTGGGCTTGTGATATGTCTGTTTATTCTTTTGGGGGACTGAACACTAAGAATGCAGTTCCCATCATCCCCTGCCATTTGCCAGAGTTTTCTTTTTAGAGGCTCTAAGGAGTGTCTCACTTCAAAAATCCAGCAGTTTGTAAAGCTACACTGCAATGACATGTTTCTACCTGAATGATGAATGTTTTTATAGGTGTTTTCATGTATGCAAACTGCAGCTCACTGTCCCGGCGATTGTGACACATCATGATAAATAAGTCATTGTAAATTGAAAATGTGATGCTCCGAGTTTAAACCCAACAAGCATATAAATCACACATTACTGCACCAGGAAACGGGAATTTTCCCCATGCTGCAACTCAATGCCACAGGACCTGAAAGTGAGAACTGAAAGGGGTGTGTGTGTGTTTGTTTGTGTGCGCTTGTTCACCATTACTTCCTTTATGAGAATCATTTCCTTGTTATGGTAAGCCCTTAAGAAATTCTTTGAGATCATGTGTGATGGCAGTAGCTCAGTCTTGGTTCAAATCAAATCTATCTGTACCTGTGGTTATTTGTTACCTGTGTAAATGTTTCTTCACGTCGGTAGAGGAGACATTGTTGTCTTGTGTTGAACCCAAACAAACGGCTTTTAATCATTGTGTGAACTTCCTGCTCAGAATTCTGCATGCTGTCACCACCACTGCATAACAACTTAAAGGAGAATACCAGGGTCATTTGGAGTTACAGCTCATTTACTTGTATCAGCATCTAGTTCACCTTGTTCACTGCATGTGGTAGATAACCACATGGTAAGTTTTTTTTTTTTTTTTTTTACACATATCCTTACTGTTTTTAAGTCCAACCTTCATAAATTTATATTCAGCACAGATTAAAATGGTAAATCTTTTCATGTTAAATTGATGCATTATCTTCTATATCTGTGGAGGTCAAAAAAAGATTGAACGTGGTAACTGGGTGCAGTCACTGGGTCATATGGTTAGGTAGTACATATCTAGGAAATGTTTCTAGTAAACAACAAGCTTTGTCCTACAAATCGTCACTAACATAGTGTCAGGAGTTCAATCTTCCATTATTGCTCAAGCTCACTGCTGCCTGGAAAGTAGAGAGAAGTTCCCATCTTCTATAGAGGAACCAGATTCCATGGATGACAGCAATGCTAATTTCGCGATTCTGTGCTGGCGTAAAATGCTACCGGGAGACGTAAGTAACCTCTGACCTTTGCATCTCTCTAGGGGATGTCCTGTATGAGCTGCTGCAACACATCCTGAAGCAGAGGAAGCCCCATGTGTTCTACCCATCTGCCTACTTCCCGGGTAACTCCTTCCACTCATTGCCTGAAAGCGCTGTACATCACATAAAGCTCGAAGGTCAGTTAAATAAACATGCATATAGCTGCTATGGAGCTGTGGTACATTTCAGTAAGCCGAGGTGCCTGTCTCCACTTGATCTGATTGTAGTATTGAAATTTGGGAAGTATTCATATTAAATATTAGAATAAATAAAAAATAACATCTCAGATTCCTGAGAATGTTTTGAAAGGCACATGAACCATACATTTATGTGATGTATGGTGTACATGCATACATATACATATACATACAGTCATCAACTGACACTATTATGTCATCTACAATCAATAATACCAATCATCAAATTAGCAAGCTAGAAAGTATTAGTTTATCTGACCAGCTAACAAATGAACAACTCTATAAATGCCCCTAGGGAATGCATGTGTGTTATTTTGAACAAGTCCTGGAAGGTTTGTGGACAAATAAAAAGTTGATTTTCTTAGTAGTTGAGTTGCTCAGCTATTAAAGTAGGCAAGTTTTAAAAAAAATACATCCACAACAACAGTAATGCAGATATTAGGATGTACAGTTCTTATAAAAGTCCATAGGAAATACATGTCATTTGACCGAATTACGTAAAGTTACAACATTGGTGGGATATCTTTTCTTTTTCTTTTTTTTTTTAAATAAGAAAACATTAAATAAAAAACAAAATGTTTCTCACTGGGTTATTTTTGACCCACCTATCTAAGTATTAATGTTGGTTTTAATTAAAGTGTTCAAATGTGTTGCTATCTAAACTTTTGTTGTACATATGGTGCTGAATATTGTAAAAGAGTAGCAGTCTCTTTCTATCTTTAGCAACACAGATTTACTTGGCACCCGTCTTTGTAGTAATCAAGGAAGTAATTATAGTATTCATTGGAATACCTGTGACAGTTTTCTGGCTCTGATCTGAGGAAATGTGACACAGCAACAATCAGAAGTGACTGAGCTGGAACTTTGCAAGACCTCAAATGTTGACTGAAAACTTGTTCCACAAGGAAATGCTGCTTGATTTAAACAAGCTGCGGTTCAGGACTACACAAACGGCTCCGGTAGCTTATTGTAAGGGAACTGATTGGTTCGCTGGTATTTGTTATTACTGCCTTCCTGGTGTTGAGTTTCTCTTTGGATATGTGTTTTAACAAACAAACAAACAGGTTTTTTTCCATTGCTTGGGAGGAAAGGGATCAGAGCAAAATTCAGAAGTCGACTTCAGGTTTAAGCCTCTTAAGTTATATTTGTCAGTGTGCCATTAAGTTGATGCCACTACCTCCAATTCAAAGCAGAGATTTTTCACTAAAGCTCAACACAAATAATCTAATAAACATGCTCATAATTCAACTGTAGGAGATTAGTGACACCTAGTGGTCTTTTCTGTGTAATGGCAGGGAACATAGAGTAACGATCACCATATAACTTAGTGATAGTGGTGAGAAATCTCAGCACTAGTTGGAAAATAACTAAATAATGACAGAAACATAATAAAAACTATGAAACACACCTTAATTTCATCTTTTGTGAAAGATTATGTATTTTATTGCCTGTTCTGCTACTTTGGAAAGTTGGCTATATAAAAAGATAGGCTTGCTTCACCCTGAGGTACTGTAGCTACATCAACAGAGGGTGTACAAAGCAAGGCTTCCTTAAACATGATAATAACAATGATAGCCACTACCATAGCCCTCATGGTAGTATGTACTTACTTTTGTCAAGCTTATGATATTTATTTCATAGAGGTTTTAATTCAGTTCAGTCTTTTGACACAGCTGATCTTTTCTCACTGGGCTTTCCGTGTCCTTCATATAATTTTCTGCTCAGAGGCTGCCAGGCTCACCTTGACAGCCAGTCTATTTACTGTTGGCACACCTGTATGTAAACACAGGAAACACTATGACAACATTACCGCAAAGCTACCTTCAGCCAAATGAGGGAGTCTAACCACACTTTATTCACACACACACTTATAATCTGTACTCAATTCAAATGAATCACTATTTTAATATCAGGCTGCAACTAACAATTATTTTCATTATCAATTAATTAGGTACATTCGTAAATTAAACTCATTATTGAGTCTATAAAAGTTCTGAAAATGTCCGTCACAATTCTCTAGTGCCAAAAACTCAAATATTTTTTGTCTGACATAACAGACAATCTGTATCCCAAAAGATATTCTGTTTCATATAATATTTGACAAAGTAAAGAATTTGTTGGAGCCATTATATGTTTGGCATTTTAGCTGTAAAATAACAACATTTGATAATCAGCTGTTGATGGACTAATTGTCAAAGCTTTAATATAAATTGTAGATATTAATCACATATTGAATGTTTTTATAACTTTAGAAACGGTACGGCGGGGAACACGTGGTGCAGAGCCCGTCCCCCAGCATCCACCAACTATTGAGCTGCGGCACCGCTCCCGCTCCCCCCACAACACAGCACCCCGACGATCCCCTCCAGAGCAAAACCACCCGCGCCCCGTCAATGAGGACCACCTCCAGACCTTCTCCCAGCTGCCCGACAGCAACCACCACATGTCTGAGGACATGTATCCTCTATCGGTGTCCCCGGCTGCCCCGAATGGCCGCTGCGGCACTCCCCGAGAAGGCCCCTGCCCGGGCAGCCCAGGGGGCCAGGAGGCAGGCCCTCCTCGCGTCATCCAGCTCATGCCCAGTGCCATCATGAACCCTCTGCTCCTTAGCCCAAACAGGAACAGCAGTGGTGCCACCGTGGAATTCAGGCACAGCCGTGGTGGACCCCCATCACAGGTCACGCTTGAGAATGGACGTGATGGGAAAGTCCACCACCATCAGATACCACTGATCCAGCAGCAGCAGCATCTACTGCAGCAGCAGGAGGAGGCACTCTACAGGAACCATATCATCATGCCTGTTTCTCCTCCAGAGGACCAGCAAATGCCCATTGGGCGGATAGCAGGTAAGACCGAAGAGGTTGAAGGTTAAATCTCGATATCTATTTATTTTGTGCCTTTAGTATCAGTCAACGTAAACTGGTTAAGTGTGCAGTTTACTAATGTGACATTTTAGTTGTTGTGGGTGCCCAAGATTCAAACTCTTCCCGCTCAGGACAGTGTGAAAGCAGCAAAGTGCAATGTTACTTTTATGCAGCTTTTTAAGGACAGAAAACTTCCAGCAAAAGTTTTCCAGAAAAACAATCTTGTTGAAACTCACTCAGCGCTTCCCTGTTGTGTCATTGCAGACTGCAGGCTGCTGTGGGACTACGTCTATCAGCTCCTGTCAGACAGCCGGTACGAGAATTACATCCGCTGGGAGGATCCAGAGAGCAAAGTCTTCCGCATCATGGACCCCAATGGCCTGGCCAGGCTTTGGGGCAACCACAAGGTAAACACACATGCACACACTGCGGGCTTCAGTTGTTCATTTGTTGTTGTCTTTGATTGGGCTGCAGGTGGCTCAGTGAGCAAGGAGATCCAGACAGGAGAAAAGTCTGTAACTGCAAATCATGTCTCGTGGCATTTCTGTTTACAGACATGACATTAAAACTGCACTAATCAGGCAGTGATTAGAGAAGCCAGTTTGTGACCGGAGGGTCATTGCTTTAATTCCTGACCCAGCAGTATAAATCTGGGGGGGCGGTAAAAACACGACCTGCTTTACTTTGCTATGATGATTTACTCTCATCATTTTGTGTAATTTCTGTTTACAGACAAGACATTAAAGCCACACTAGATACTATGATAATAGTATACTGCCATATGAGATGTGTTGCTCAAAATGATGATTCTAAGATGAATATATTGTAGCTTTTTAGCCTCATTTAGCTCACTGTTTTGGTGTTACAGCCCACAGACTGTGCTGCTTGTCAAAAAAGGCAGTTGTTTGCTGACATGTTCATCATAACAAATTTATAAGACAGATATTTGATATAAATGTAACGTGTTGCAGTGTTATCCTGCCCCCAAGTGGCCACAAAAGACAATTAACAAAGCTTTAAATGGAAATAGCACTGCACTTTATTTTTTGTAGATGAATATTATCACATTATTGACACTTGTGTTTTCATACCTCTTACAGAACAGGACCAATATGACGTACGAGAAGATGTCACGAGCACTGAGACACTACTACAAACTGAACATTATCAGAAAGGAGCCTGGGCAAAGACTTCTATTCAGGTATACTTACTCAAAATCATGTTATATTTCAG